>NW_021963712.1:0-60292 GCF_901765095.1 Microcaecilia unicolor | reverse complement strand
GAAGCCTGAAGGTATGCAAAGGACCTCGAAAGCGCGTCCCGCATGGGCGGGCACGCGACAGAATGCAAAGGCCATGAGTCCGGCAAGATCAGCCGTCCAGGTTGGCTACCTGTCCACAGCTTCGTTCCCTGTGGACAATCCGGGTGCAGTTTCTGATTTTGACTCTGATCTTTATGTCAGCCCAGTTTCTTTTTTGGGTCCTTTTATGACGCTTCGGGAGTACCGAGATAAACTTTTGTCTGATCCAGCCCTGAAGGCTACTCCTGAAGCAGCAGCTGAAAGAAAGCGTCTCTGGTGGCGTCTGGTCCGCCATAGTCCAGTTTCTGACATGAATCCTGCTATCTCGCTCTGTGAGTACCGCCTCAGACTCCTGGAGGAGCCAGCTCTGCGGGATACTCCAGAAGCTGAGGCCGAAAGAAGACGCCGGGGAATTCCTCCGCTCTGGCCTCCTCAGCAGAGCAGCCTGCGGTACCATAGCGGGTTAGTTCCTATTCAGGATTACAGTCCACCAGCGCTGAGTCCAGTCCGAGGAGGGTTTCAAGCAGAGCCTTCGAATTCTGTTCGAGTGAAGCCACCAGTTAAGCCTCTGAGTTCGTTCCGAGGGACGGTCCTGACCAGGTCTCTGAGGTCAGGCCGAGTGAGGCGTCGGACCAAGCCCCTGACCCCAGTTCAAGTAGCGCGGCCGCTTAAAAGCCTGAGTCCAGTCCAGGGGATGCTTCATACTGAACCTCCAATTCAAGTCCAAGTAACGATGCCACTTAAGGCTCCGAGTCCAGTCCGAGGGAGGCTTTCGATGGAGCCTCGGATTCCTGTTCGAGTGGTGCTCCAGGTCGAGCCTCCAGTCCTCGTTCAACTGGCACGCCCTCTGAACCTCTGAGTCCAGTCCGTGGGGTGCTTCTGACGGAGCCTCAGATTCCTATGCAAGTGGCGCTCCAGGTCGAGCCTCCAGTCCTCGTTCAAGTGGCACGCCCTTTGAAGTCTCCCAGTCCAGTCCGAGGGAAGCCTTCGATGGAGCCTCAGATTCCTGTGCAAGTGGCGCTTCGGGTCCAGTCTCCGGTTCTTGTTCAAGTGACCCGTCCAGTCAAGCCACTGAGTCCAGTTCGAGGGGGGCTTCTAACCAAGCCTCCGATGCCAGTCCACAGGGTGGTTCAGGGTGGCCACCTCCGCTTCCAGTCCAGAGGGCACCTCCTATCAAGCTCCTAAGGCCAGTTCGAGTGGTGCTTCAGACCGAGGCCTCAGTTAAAGTCCAGTTCGCGGGGCGCTCCCAGCCAAGCTCCTGAGTCCAGTTTGAGGGGCCCTGCCAGTCAGACTCTGATTCCAGTCCGGGTCCCAGTCCCGGTTCAACTTCTGTTCCAAGTTCCAGTTCCAGCCAAGATGCTGAGTCTGGATCGAGTTGTAGTTCCAGTCAAGATGCTGAATCTGCACCGAGTGCAGAGGTCAGCCAAGATATTGAGTCTGCTCTTGAGGATGAGATGACGTTCCAAGAGGACTATGAGAGACCTTGTTTTGATTCAGCCTGGGAGAAGACCTCCGAAGCAATAGCTGAGAGAAGGTGTGTTCACGGCTTGGAGCCCGGAGAAACCATTTTCTGCATTTCAGCCTGCTAGCATGCTCTGGGATCCCAGGGCCGTCTCCTCTTGAACCCTGCTCGGCAGACGCTGCCTGAAGCTAATGTTAGAGAGACGTCCCAGTCCGGCCAGAGGGGGGCGCCCAGCCTTGCAGCTGAATCTCCTCCGAGTTCCAGTTCCAGCCAAGATGCTGAGCCTGCTCCGAGTTCCAGTTCCAGCCAAGATGCTGAGCAGTTCCAAGTTCCAGTTCCGGCCAAGATGCTGACCCTGCTCCAAGTTCCAGTTCCAGCCAAGATGCTAAGCCTGCTCCGAGTTCCAGTTCCAGCCAAGATGCTGCATCTGCTCCAAGTTCCAGTTCCAGCCACGATGCTGACCCTGCTCCGAGCTCCAGTTCCAGCCAAGATGCTGAGTCCATTCCAAGTTCCACTTCCAGCCAAGATGTTGAGCCAGTTCCAAGTTCCAGTTCCGGCCAAGATGCTGACCCTGCTCCGAGCTCCAGTTCCAGCCAAGATGCTGAGTCTGTTCCTAGTTCCACTTCCAGCCAAGATGCTGAGCCTGCTCTGAGTTCCAGTTCCAGTCAAGCTTCTGACGCCCGCCTGGGTCCCAGTTCCGGTTTGCTTCTTGACTCTAGTCCGGGTCCCAGTCCCGGTTTGCTTCCTGAGTTCAGTCTGTGTTCCCTCAGAGAAGGGTCCCTTTGAACATGGTTCCTCTTGATGCATCCAAGTTCCTGAGTTGGCCCAGCGGTGATTGGAAGGAGCCTCCTGTTGACAAGTTCCGCTCCTGTCTGCCAGTTTGAACTTCTTTGTGACTTCCAGTCCAGTGATCCATGGCTGGGGGTTGAAACCGATCAGAAGTTTCACCACAGTTACCCCTGGACACCTGACCTCCTCAGGGAGACCGAGAGGGGGGTCTTGAGGAGGGGGTACTGTCACGTCTGTGGCCGTGACCACCCTCATACTCACCCTGTTTCTGGGAGTCAGTGGCTGTGCTGGCTTCTGCTTGTCTCTGTGTCTGTCTCTGTCTTAGTTTCTCTCTGGCTCTGTGTGCTGATTGCCCTACTGAATCTCACCTGTGTGGGCTTTGCCTCTTCCAAGATGGCTGCCGCCTCTTCGTCTCTGCCAGTATCCAATATGGCTCCCGCTGTTACTTTCTATGGGATGCCTGCTCTGAGTGTCAAGCCTCTGTTTGGTTGCAAGGTGATTGCTGCACCTGTGGCTCTGGTGTTGAGGGGCTTTATTAGTGACTTGGAAACTGCAGTCCTGGCCTTTGCATTGCCATTTCCTCCGCAGTGCCTTAGGTCCCGAGGTTAGTGTGCTGTTAGCACTGTTTGCTTTCCTTGTCTTGTGCCCTGTGGGTTTTCTGCCCTTCTGTGTTTATTGTTCTGTGGGCTTCCAGCCCTTCTGTGTTATTTGCTCTGTGGGTCTCCTACCCTTCTGTGGGTTTTCAGCCCTTCTGTGTTTATCGCTTGTGGGTTTCCAGCCCTTCTGTGTTATAGCTCTGTAGGGTTTTAGCCCTTCTGTGTTTATCGCTTGTGGGTTTCCAGCCCTTCTGTGTGTATAGCTCTGTAGGGTTTCAGCCCTTCTGTGTTTTTGGCTCTATGGGTTTCCTACCCTTCTGTGTCTAGCTCTGCTAGCTCTCTGTGTTTGTTCCTAGTGTTAGATTAGCCAGCTTAGCTCCGTCTGGTTTGTAGCCTGTGCCTAGCTCTGCTAGTTCTCTGTGTTTGTTTCCTGTGTATGACTTGTTAGCTTGGGCACAGCTTTGTGGTTAGCTGGTTTATAGCTTTTCTAAGTCTCCTGAGGTTTGCTCTGTGTATGTACCTGTGTATGACTGGTTGCCTGGGTATAGCGTTCCTATTAGCCTGGGTACAGTCTACTAGTCATTGTGTTGATTCCTGCTGACTGCCAGAACCCGGACAGTTCCTGCTTGTCTGCCTTGCCTTCGCCTAGGTGCCAGGGGGCACCCCTGGACCTTCCTTCCTGTTGTTCCTGTAAGTCCTACCGGCTGCCAGAACCTGAGGGCTCAACCCGAGGGGGAGGCAGTCAAGTGTAGGTGAAGCCTAGGTCCAGGGTGTTCCAGTTCCGTTCCAGTGTGTTCCAGTCCAGCGGGTTTCACTCCTGTATGTTCCTGTCCAGTGGGGCCACTCCAGGGTGTCCAGTCCAGCGGGCCCCACTCCAGTGCGCACCTGTCCGGTGCGTTCCAGTTCTGAGTGTTCCGGTGTAGAACTCCAGTCCGGAGTTCCGGTCCAGTTTTGTTCCTCTCTACCTGGAGGGTGATTTGCCTTAAGGACTCACAAACCTCGCGCTCCCGGGGAAGAAGCCTGAAGGTATGCAAAGGACCTCGAAAGCGCGTCCCGCATGGGCGGGCACGCGACAGTGAGAAAGCCAGGGAAGTGACAACAGAGGAAGCAGCTTCTCAACCAATCAGAGATAGGCTGAGAAGTGTTAGAGGAAGCAACCAATCAGAGACAGGCTGAGAAGTGTTTGAGGAAGCAGCACAGATGGTATATTCTGGCCTGGAGGGGTATATTCTGGCCTAGGCTACTTTTATTATATTATGAACAGTCAAATTTGTTGAACATTATGTTACAATTGCATATATTGTTTTACAGGGAGTATGAATTGGCCTAGCCCCCAATTTATATTCCCGGGGTATAATCTGGCCTGAGGGGGTATAAAGTGGCCTAGGCCAGAGTATACCCCGGGGTTAAACTGGTCTAGGCTAGAATATACCCGGGGTATACTCTGCCCTAGCCACTTTATCCCCGGGTATAGTCTGGACGGGGGGTATACTCTGGCCTGTAACACCGGGCAGCTTGTGGCAATGCTGATTACCACTGAATTATCACCATGCTTACGATTTCTGGGGTTTTATTTTTTCCTGGAAATAGTGTACACTCAACCCTGAACTACTGCCAGTGGCTACATTGGGACCTTCATAAAAGGTCCTAAAAATCATTAAATGGTCACTGAAATCAAATGAAGCAAAAGAGTATGTGTCCCTTTGAGTGTAGCACATAATTATAAAACAAACACTAGTGAATTTCTAGGAAAATATAGGATATATGTAGAACTTTTTCAAAAATAAGGAGGAAAAGACTCAAAGACTGTTACCAATGATACGGAGACTCAAATTTGTATATAGCCAGTTAACATGTGATCAGTCAAAACATAATCATTAGTCTAAAAAACCTCTAAATATTGTTTGATATCTTCAATAATATCCAAAACTTTGATTCCATATAGTGTGTCTACCAAACAAATCCTATATAATAAGTTGCACCTCCAACATTCTACGTCTGGATGCCTGGGTTCATAAAACAATTCCCATTGATCCGCCCTCGCATCTGAATGTAATGACGTCAGAGGGTGGATCAATGAGAGGGAAGGGAAACCAGCACCAGCCAGCCACAGAACTTGATGGTGAGGATACAATCTTGGGAGAATTGCCTCCCTCCCTCCCCCCTCCCTCTGAGTTCCATGCCCCCCTCTCTTCTCCGAGTTCCAGACCACCGCGCCTCCTCTCTCTGTCTCCCCTTCGAGTAGGCAGCCCGATCTGCATTGCCTGCCCTCTTCTCCCAGTCCTCCACCTGCCCCTCACCATCCTGCATGCCGGCCTGCATTTAAAAGTCTTACCTCGGGGTCCGGTGGCAGCAGTGAAAGTCGAGCAGGCACAGCGCTTCAGTCTGCCTTCCCTTCTGTTTCAGCTCTGCCTCTGGTCCGCCCTTGATCTATTGCTTATACAGCAACAAGATTGATTTATAGCCTGGGAAAGTATGAAAGAGCATCCCCACGGTTGAAGGAGTTACACTGCTTCCTGTATCTTCAGGAATGAATTTAAGCAAACTTGTATGATGTAGAAAATGCTGTACGGTGATGGATCTGGTAGACTGATTAATTATTTGGATTTCTATTTATCTTTTTCCTCAGGTAGATTGGAACTCTGTTTGAATTAAATTATCCGTCCTTTAAGGGTGTTCAGAAGAAATCCATGATAGATTGTTCCTTTTATATCACGGAGTTAGGCTTTAGAAATGTGGAAAATAACACAATATTATTCCTCCAGGAAAGCATTAAAGTCTTTTTTTGTTTGATGACAAAGATGTTTTTAGTTTCAATGTATTGGATGCAAAAGATGCTTTTTAGTTTTAATGTATTAGATATGCAATTATAAATTCTCCTGAAGAAGGACTTATTGTTTGTATCCATTTAGAATCTCTTTTGAACTTAGCAGAATATAAGAATCATATAGAATAGCATATATTCTCTCAGTTTATTTAGGTTGTCTGTTTTCATATTCTTTTAGTCACCATGATATTTTATGTGATGATCCTTTTATTTGTATATGATTAAACACTTATTGCACATGTTTTTGCATGTATATGTTTTGATTGAAATTATAATTTGCATGTATTATTTTTATATATTGATTTCTATGTATGTTTGATTTGATAGTTGTTATTTAAGTCCTGAAGCAGCTTTTTTGCAACACATGGCCACATTGGGTCTATTTTAATAAAGATTCTCCGGACCAGTGGCGTAGCTACAGTGGTCCTGGATGGGCACAGGCCCACCCATTCTTAGCTCAGGCTCAGCGGTAGCACCACAGTGCACTCTCCCCTCTTTCCTGATATTCAGACCATGAGAGTTAGTCCAGCTAATTGTCTCAGTCACCCTAAACCCGGATATTCAATGGTAGGCCAATTTGGGTGATCAGAATTGAATATCCAGTTTATTTTTGGCTGGTTAGATGGTAACTGGCTATGATGATAGACATAGCTGGTTATCTTCTAACCGGCCAAAGATATACCACCCATTCACATGGTCAAATAAAGCCAGTAAAGTGGACCTGGAAATCTGTGGATAGCCAGTTATCAGGCTCATTTTCAAAAGAGAAGGACGTCCATCTTCCGACCCAAATCGGAAGATGGCCGCCCTTCTATTGCGGGCGCCAAAATCGGTATAATCGAAAGCCAATTTTGGGCGCCCCCAACTGAAGTCTGCCGTGGGGATGAACAAAGTTCTCGGGGTCATGTCGGAAGGGTAGCGAAGGCGGGACAGGGGTGTGCTGGGGCGTGCTTAAGAAACGGGCACCCTTGGCCGATAATGGAAAAAAGAAGGCCGCCGTAGCGAGAATTTGATCCGCTTTTTTGGACCCAATTTTTTTTAGGTCCAAGTCCCAAAAAAGTGCCCAAACTGCCCAGATGACCACCGGAGGGTATCGGGATGACCTCCCCTGACTCCCCCAGTGGTCACTAACCCCCTCCCACCAAAAAAAACGAACTTAAAAACATTTTCTTGCCAGCCTGAAATGTCATACCCAGCTCCATGACAGCAGTATGCAGGTCTCTGAGCAGTTTTTAGTGGTGCAGTGCACGTCAGGCAGGTGGACCCAGGCCCACCCCCCCCCACCTGTTCCACTTGTGCTGGTAAATGGGAGCCCTCCACCCCCCCCCAAACCCACTGCACCCACATCTAGGTGCCCCCCCTTCACCCATAAGTGCTATGGTAATGGTGTTGAGTTGTGGGGAGTGGTTTTAGGAGGGGATTTGGGGGGCTCAGCACCCAAGGTAAGGGAGCTATGCACCTGGGAGTATTTTAATGTTTTGTTTTTAAAGTGCCCCCTAGGGTGCCCGGTTGGTGTCCTGGGCATGTGAGGGGGACCAGTGCACTACGAATCCTGGCCCCTCCCATAACCAAAGGGCTTGGATTTAGTCGTTTTGAGATGGCCGGCTTCGGTTTCCATTATCGCTGAAAACCGATGCCGCCATCTCAAATCCGCCCAAATCCTAGGCATTTGGCCGGCACCAACCGTATTATCGAAAGAAAAGATGACCGCCCACCTTTTTCGATAATACGGTCTGTCCCGCCCCTTCTCCGCCCCTGTCCTCGAGATGGGCGGCCATGGAGATGGGCGTCCCCATTCGATTATCCCCCTCTATGTCAGCCACTATAACCGCTACCTGCTATTCACTAACCGGCGATAGTCAGTGGGAGATAGCTGGCTATCTCCCATTGGATATTGCCAGATAGCCGGTTATGAGACAGTTAAGTGGCTAGGTGCCGATTCCAGCCGGATAACTGCTTTTGAATATCAGGAGATAATATAATATATGAGTGGAAAGGATTAACTTCTGTAAGTACTCACCAGAGCTACTAACACTTGCCATTAATCAATACATCTTTTTATAGCGCTCTCCCTTATTTTATTTTTATTTATTTATTTTATATCATATATACCCCACAATTTCCCACCACTGGCAGGCTCAATGTGGCTTACAACATTTAGTTAACAAACAGGAAAGTACAATTAAAGGAAAGTGATATGTGGGGCGGAAAGGTTTCAGGGTTAGAGATAGTAGTTAATCCACAAGATCTTTAGAGGAGTTGGAGTCATCAATGTCCTCCAAACATGTACAAATAAACAATAATATATACAAAATTGTTCATGCTGTGTAAAATAACAAAAAATATTTTTCTGATGAAATCTTTAATGCACTAGTTCAATACCAGTTCAATGCAAACATATGAATATAGCTGGCATTTATCTTTTGACAGTAATCTCTCCACGCTCGTCCTTCCCTACACCCCTTCCCGTGCACTCCGCTCCATGGATAAATCCTTCTTATCTGTTCCCTTCTCCACTACTGCCAACTCTAGACTTCGCACCTTCTGTCTCGCTACGCCTGGAATAAACTTCCTGAGCCCCTACGTCTTGCTCCATCCTTGGCCACCTTTAAATCTAGACTGAAAGCCCACCTCTTGAACATTGCTTTTGACTCGTAACCACTTGTAACCACTCACCTCCACCTACCCTCCTCTCCTCCTTCATGTACACATTAATTGATTTGATTTGCTTACTTTATTTTGTCTATTAGATTGTAAGCTCTTTGAGCAGGGACTGTCTTTCTTCTATGTTTGTGCAGCGCTGCATATGCCTTGTAGCGCTATAGAAATGCTAAATAGTAGTAGTAGTAGTGACATAGCTTGAATTGATGGATGCTGAGGTTTTAGTCGTTGGACTCTTTTGAATTGAGAAAGACTGCTCCTAAAGAAGAAACACTTGAAACACAAGCTCTGTAGAGCAGCCACCATTCTTTTCTTTTGCATTTAGTATTTTACCTCCCCTTACATTTTTGTTTTGAGTATTTTGGCATCCCTGCTCTAGGGCAGCAGGCTATATAACTAACACACCTTACTTGCTTATAAGCAATCAAAAGAAAACTACTCTTTATATTATTATTAGAATTAAATCCATTCAGTTTTATCTTTCAAATAAGCTGTAGGGGACTTCCATATCAACTGACTCTCCCCCACTGTGCTACTGTATAACCAGGATTTAAACACCATTACTTTTTCACACCTCAATCAACTATGGAGAGTTTGCTTTCAACCTTCCCTCCTTCACTATGCTACCTTATAACTATGATATTCTCTATGTCTTTGTTCCCACAAATTACAATACCACATTAGAACTCCTCTCCTTTTCATTACAACATAAGGAACCATTTGAGGACTGGCCCTGGATCAGGAAGCTCCTCTGGGTATCTAGCACCCCACTCCTGAGAACTCCTTCTCCCTACTAAGGCTTGAGCCTTCCTATCCTTAAACGCTGGGCCAACTCCTATCATGGAATTCTGCTCTCTCATCCCAGGCACTGCCCCTCATTTGCCTATCTGCAGGCTGAGGACCTTGCAACTGCTAATCCTGTTCCCATGCCTTAATAATGAGAGCTTTCCCCTCCTTCCCTACTCCTGGCATGGCTGCAAGATGACAGGGTAAAGAACATAAGAATAGCTATATTGGGTCAGACCAATGGTCCATCTAGCCCAGTATCCTGCTGCCAACAGTTGCCAATCCAGGTCACAAGTACCTGGCAGAAATCCAATTAGTAGCAACATTCCATGCTACCACCCCACAGGCAAGAAATGGCTTCTTCCATGTCCATCTCAATAACAGACTATGGGCGTTTCCTCCAGGAACATGCACAAACCTTTTTAAACTCAGATACACTAACCAAGTTACCACATTAAAAGTATTCCCATGTAATTTCATTGAGTTTCCCCTTATCTTTGTACTTTTTGAAAGAGTGAAAAATTGATTCACTTTTACCCGCTGTACACCATTCAGGATTTTATAGACCTTAACTACATCCCACCTCAGCCATCTCTTTTCCAAGCTGAAGAGCCCTAATCGCTTAAGACTTTCTTCATATGGAAGGAGTTTCATCCCCTTCATCATATTGGTCACTCTTCTTTGAACCTTTTCTAATTCTGCAAGCCAAAATGGTGCTTGGGTGGATAGGGAGAGAAATGACGAGCAGAAAAAAGAAGATGATAATGCCCCTGTGTAAGTCTCTGTTGAGATTACCATTTAGAGTATTGTGTACAATTTTGAAGACTATGACTTCAAAAAAGAAATAAACAAGATTGACACATAAAGCATATGGGGACAGACTTAAAGATCTTGATACGCAAATGTTGGAAGAAAGATAGAAGAGGGGAGATATGATAAAAACAAATATTTCAATGTCATAAATGCACAGGAGGTAAGTCTCTTTCAATCAAAAGGAAGCTCTGGACTGAGAGGGCTTAGTATGAAGGTGAAGGGAAATAGAATCCGGAGTATGGTAAGGAAATACTTCTTTACGGAAAGGCTGATGGATCCTCAGAATTGCCCTCCAGTGGAGATGGTGGATGCAAGGACTGTATCTGAATTTATGAAAGCATGGGACAGTCACACAAGATTTCTTTGGGAGAGGAATGGATAGCAGATGGTGTGGATGGGCAAACTGGTGTATAAAAATGCTATAGCTATGAGCCTTGGTCCCCTGCCTAGACTTTGGTTCAGGCTCTAAAATGAGGGAAAAGCTTACAGGCCTGTGTGGCTCTTGCTTGAACTCCCAGTGTTGGAGCTCTAAAGAGAACAACAGGAAACACAAAGGTGGGGGTCCAAAGGACAGAGTGACATTGTGGTCAGCCATGGTGTGAGAAAGGAAAGGTGTAGCTGGATGCAGGGTCTTGCTTAAGATTTGTGGTCAAGCAAGCTAAAGACAAAACCATGTTAGCAAGATAAAAGCTACTCATTAGTATAAGACAATCAGTGGTAACCATGACATTAGCATAAATCCAATCAGGTATATCTACTGTCATATTATCAGTGCTTTTTTTTTGTGCCGGTACGCAACGGTACGGCGTACCGGCACCTTTTTTTTTGCTCCCCCCGCCCTGTGAGTCCATGTCCCGCACGCAGTGCCAGCCCCCATTTCCGGCCGCTGCTGCTTCTCCTGTTGAGCAGCAGCGGCCGCTACACAAAGAAAAGATTTTTTAAAAAATTGAAACCTGGCTGAAACGCGGCACCCCGGCACTGTAGACAGCCATTAGGCATTGGCTGTTGCCCCGCAAAACCGCTCCTCCTCTTGCCTCTACGTCACTGCGCTCCTCCGGGGTCTTCCTCCAGGGGCAGTGAAATAGAGGCAAGAGGAGGAGCGGTTGCGGGGCAACAGCCAATGCCTAATGGCTGTCTACAGTGCCGGGGTGCTGCGTTTCAGCCAGGTTTCAATTTTTTTTTAATCTTCTTTTTCTTTGTGTAGCGGCCGCTGCTGCTCAACAACAGGAGAAGCAGCAGCGGCCGGAAATAGGGGCTGGTGCCGCGTGCGTCGCGTCTTCGCGCCAAACTTGGCAGGGAGAGGGAAGGATTGGGGAGAGAGAGAAAGAGGGAAACCATAGGCGCCCCGTATAAGAGGCTTGGGGAGGCTAAGCCTCCCCAGCCCAGCTGTGAGCTTCCCCGTCTGCCTCTTGCTCCAAATGTCCAGCAGCATTGCAGCAACTAAAACCCAGCCTACCAGCTCTTATTGCAGTGATCGCTGTGTGTGTGTGTCCCCTCGCGATCTCCAGGCTCTGTAGTCGGTCGTCCGATCGAATCGATGGTGCTGCTAATTTGCCTTGATCGCTGTCAGTAGCGACACTGCAGCGCAGCAGCGATTAAGGCAGGCTGCCTCGATCTTCCCAGTGATGCCTCCCGTCCTCTTCTGATGCAACTTCCTGTTCCGCGCGGGCGGGAGGCATCACTGGGAAGATCGAGGCAGCCTGCCTTAATCGCTGCAGTGTCGCTACCCTCAGCGATCAAGCTTTCTTTATTCTCGCGCAGGATGCTGGTGTGAAACAGCCAAGGGCAGGAAGCAGCCCTCCGCTCCGCTCCTCCTCGTCTGAGAATAAGAAGGTAGATGGGGGGGGAGAATTGACAGTTCTCCCTGGACAGATTTCTCTTGCAGCCACACAAGTGAAGTGACTCCCCCATGACGTCACGGACCCGGACATATAGCAAAGCTTAAAGCTTTAATTAAAACGTAGCCTACTACGCCTGCGTGCAGCTTCCCGCCTTATCCCCCCCCTATAACCCCCCAGTAGTCACCGCCCCCTTTCCAGTTTTTTTCTTCCCGCTCTGGCGGTCAGACCCGTTGACTAAATCGTAGTGCAGCTCTCGCGTTTATTTTTTTTTATTTTGTTATTTTTATAATCTCTCCTAAATCTCTCAACAATTACCAACCAATTTAATTTAGCAGCCCTCCTCTTCCCGACCATGTCGGCGAAGAAACATGGCTTTAAACGCTGCTCACGCTGTACAAATAAAATGTCTCTCACAGACCCGCATGACCTGTGTGTCCACTGCCTAGGCACGACGCACTTAGACTCCAGCTGCGATAAATGTGCAGCCATGCTCCCTCGAACGAGGCAGATGAGACACTTAAAAATGAAAGCAGTAGTGGAGGACTTACCTCAGCAGCCCGGTAAGAAGGCGAAGAATAAAAAGCGGCACTGTGAGGAACCCCTGGAAAGTGCTTTGCCTAGCAAAAGGCAACAGTCTCTGCCACCACAACTCCAGCTAGTTGTCGGTGCTCAGACTCAACCCCAGCAAACACCATGCGCTGACAAAAACCAGCATGGTCGTTCTGGGCACCGAAGCACCTCCTCCCCACTGCCTCCTCGGCACCGGGACAGTGCCTCCGATCAGTTTCGGCACCGGGAGAGCCTTTCCCCTGGCCATAGGCACCGAGAAAACCTCTCTCCTGCACGTCGGCACCGAAGCAGCTCCTCCTCTGCTCGTCGGCACCGTCAGGACTCCTCCCACTCGCATCACAAAGCTGGCTCCTCCCACTCATCGCATCACACGGCTGGCTCCGCCCACCTTGTGCATCACAGCCACAGCTCCTCCCCTGCTTCACTCCATCAGGGTTACTCCTCCCCTCCTGAGTTGCAGACTGCTACAAAGCATTTCTCTGACACCTCTCCTCCTGCTCTGGCTCAGGCAATGCCTCTCTCTCCACAGGGCAAACAGCCGATACTCTCTCCTCACCACCATTCAGGAGTTCAGGCAGCAGTCTCTCCTGGGAATTTCTCCTCTATGCCACTGTCCCAATCAAACCAGGATATTCTCCATCTGCTGCGTGCTTTCTTAGCTAATCAAAATCTCTCAGCTCAACAGCACCCCACGACCAGCCAGCACCCACCACGTCCAACGGCAGCAGGGGTTTCGCCCCCGGATCGGCCAGCCCCTCGGCAGCGCTCACGCTCCGAGTCCTTTTCAGACTCTCTGGCTGCGGACAATTTTTCAGACTCTGGCTCTTCCCCACCCCCATCTCAGAGATGCTCCAGATCGTCCTCTCCTGACGCCCACTCCGATCTCCTCGCGGGCTCTCCGGGTCTACCTTCTGACCCCTCTCCCCCGCTACCATCTAAATCATCTCAACCAGAGGATACTTCCTATCCAAAATTTCTCCTCAAATTGGCATCAGCCTTGGATATTCCCTCCTCTTCTCAACCGGATCCCCGATCCAAGAAATTACAGGCTCTGCGCTATAAGGAGGCACCGAAGGACATCATCGCGTTGCCTTTGCACGAAGTGCTGGCGGACCAGCACAAGTTGGTGTGGTCTACCCCGTTCACATCTCTCCCCACCAAGAAGAGTTTGGATACAAAATACAAAGTCCAAGATACTTGGGGCTTCGGTAAACCACAACTATCTCACCACTCCATAGTGGTCCAGTCCGCCATGCGTAAACACAAAAGCTCACGAGACCATTCTAACTTTCCACCAACGAAAGACATGAAGCTCATGGATCTCATGGGTAAGAAGATGTATCAAAGCTCCATGCTCAATGCCCGCATAGGGCTTCACATCTTCCATTATACCGACTACCAATTCACCGTACTAGACAACTTCTCACGAGCGCTGGATTCCCTCCCTGCGGCACTACAACCTCAATTTCGGCCACTGCTTCAAAATCTGGAAGAATGCGCCACCAATTTAATCAGAGCCGCCCACGACTCATATGACACGTCGGTTCGAGGGGCCGCGGTAGGCCTTTCCACACGCCGGTTAGCGTGGCTAAAAGCATCCGGCCTACGGGAGGACGTGCATAACAGAGTGGCCGATGCTCCCTGCACAGGGGATAACCTGTTTGGTGACGGAGTTAAGGATATCATCGACAACATCAAACAAGATTGCACCACTCTGGACACCTTGGAAGAGGACAACATCAATCAGCCCAGGTCGTCCTTTCATCGCTCGTCCTATGGCACGCCTAAAAGGCGGTATCAACCTCGGCGACAGTACCCCTTCAACAAATACAACACAAACTACAGATTTAACAATAAACAACATAGACCTCAGCAGTCTAAGAGAACATATCGTGAGCGGCGGACATCCAAACCAGCGCCCTCAACGGCGCCCAAACCCTTATCCTCTTTTTGACAAGCAGATGGCTATGCAACTACCGGTGGGAGGGTCGTCTCCAGTTTTTTGCCCCTCATTGGCCCTCGATAACATCAGACAAGTGGGTCCTCTCCATTGTCAACCAGGGATACCTTCTTCACTTTACGACCCCCCCACCTCTCCCCCGCCTAGTCACTTCACAAGTTCCTTCGTCTCACACCCGCCTACTTCACGACGAGATCTCCAGCCTCCTGCGCATCAGGGCAATCGAACCGGTACCAGAATGTTCCCAGAATACAGGATTTTATTCCAGATTCTTTCTTATTCAGAAGAAGAACGGCGGTTTGCGTTCTATTCTGGACTTACGCTCCCTGAACAAATTTCTAAAGAAAGAAAAGTTCCGCATGACGACTCTCCAAATGATTCTTCCACTGCTCGATCAGAACGCATGGCTCGTGTCCCTGGACCTGCAGGATGCATATCTCCACATCCCGATCCACCCAGCGTCCAGAAGTTACCTGCGTTTTCAAGTCCACTCTCACCACTATCAATTCCGAGTCCTTCCCTTCGGCCTCTCCTCAGCACCACGGGTGTTCACAAAATGTGTCATCACCATCATCGCTCACCTTCGCCAGCAAAGGGTCACAATCTTCCCTTACCTCGACGACTGGCTCATCGCGTCGCCAACGGCGCAGGAGGCCCTCCACTCTCTAGCAAGGGTCACCTCACTTCTCCAGACTCTGGGATTTCTCATCAACTTGGACAAATCTCAACTTATTCCCACGCAACATCTCGAGTTTATAGGAGCGGTTCTCCATACCCCGCACATGTTAGCGTTTTTGCCCATCAACAGGGCCACACGGATTGCCATCCTCATCGCCCACCTAACCCAGGTCTCAGTCACCTCTGCCCGAACGTTACTCGTGCTCCTGGGCCATATGGCGGCTACCATTCCAGTACTCCCGCTCGCCAGGCTCCATATGAGACCGCTGCAGTGGCACCTCCGGGACAAGTGGATCCAAGCTTTCAGCCGCTATCTACAAAGATACCTCTCTCTCACAGTCTAAAGACCTCGCTGCAATGGTGGGCCCCACGCCCCCCCATCTCCTCCAGGGTATGCCCTTTCGGCCTCCCCTGCCGTCTGTTTATCTAACAACCGACGCCTCCAAGCAGGGGTGGGGAGCGCATCTGGGCTCCTACATGACTCAAGGACATTGGACGCCCAAAGAAATGACATACAGTATCAACCTGCTAGAGTTGCGAGCCATCAGATTAGCGCTTCAAGCCTTTCAGCCACACCTCTCGCAACAACGGATTCATGTGCAGACAGACAATCAGGTGGCCATGTACTATGTCAACAAGCAAGGCGGCACCGGCTCCCGACAGCTGTGCGGGGAAGCTCTGCATCTCTGGCAGGTGGTCCTGAAGCTTCAGTCCACCATCTCGGCCTCCTACCTGCCCGGAGTGCAGAATACCTTGGCAGACTCACTCAGCAGGAAGCTACAACCGCACGAGTGGTCACTCAAGACCACTGTTACGCAAGATCTATTCGACAAGTGGGGTCACCCTCTCGTCGATCTCTTCGCGTCCCCTCTCAACGCCAAGTGTCGCAGATTCTGTTCCAAGTTTCCCAGTCCGCGCAGACTGGCGGAAGATGCCTTTCACATTCCGTGGACAGAAGGCCTCCTCTATGCATTTCCTCCAATCCCTCTCATATCCAAGACAATCCAAAAGGCCAAATCAGACCGAGCATCTCTGTTGTTAATAGCTCCGTACTGGCCGAGACAGGCCTGGTTCACGGCTCTCCTGAACCTCACGACATGCCCTCCACTTCCGCTGCCTCTGGAACCAGACCTTCTCACTCAGCAGCAGGGCAGTCTCCTGCACCCAAACCTCGCATCCCTCCGCCTCATGGCCTGGCGGATCAGCCCCACTCCAGCCGGATGTTCTCACATGGGGTGCTGAGGGTCCTCCTCGCGTCCAGGAAGGACTCTACTCTCAAGTCTTATATGCAAAATGGCAGCGTTTCTCTAACTGGTGTTCCTGCCATCACCTCCACCCTGCCAACGCTCCTCTCTCCCGCGTCTTGGATTACCTGCTCTATCTTTCAGAGTCACAGCTGTCTTACTCCTCCATCCGGCTCCATCTCTCAGCTCTCTCGGTGTTCCATGACCCGGTGGATGACTTATCCCTCATGCAGCACCCGGTGGTGAAACGCTTTCTCAAAGGACTCATGCATCTCTATCCTCCCATTCGCCCTCCAACTCAGGCATGGGACCTTAACCTGGTGCTCAATGCACTCACAGCCTCTCCATTTGAGCCACTTCAGTCAACCGACCTCAAATATCTCACTTGGAAAACACTGTTCTTGATCACGTTGACTTCGGCACGGCGCATCGGTGAATCCAGGCTCTCGTCCACTATCCACCCTACACTCAGCTACTACACGATAAGGCGGTGCTCCGTACTCATCCGAAGTTCCTGCCGAAGGTGGTCTCACCTTCCCATCTCAATCAAACCATCATGCTGCCCACCTTCTTTCCTCCTCCACATGTTTCCGAGGACCATAAGAGATTTCATACGCTGGATTGCCTGAGAGCCCTTACCATCTATTTGGATAGAACTAAAGGCACCAATAGGCCTTCTCAGTTATTCCTTTCACTCCGCTCTCCTCACCGCCCAAGGCCAGTAACCAAGGGGACTCTATCCCAGTGGATTGCGAACTGTATCACCTTATGCTACCAGCTCGCCGCAGCCACTCCCTCACAGATTCCGCATATTACAGCTCATAATCTGAGGGCCATGGCGGCCACGAAAGCTCATCTGCAACGAACTTCCCTGCAGGATATTTGCAGAGCAGCTACGTGGTCCAATGTCCATACCTTTGTGAAACATTACTGCATGGATACCGCTTCAGCTACTGATGCGGCGTTCGGCCAGGCGGTCCTTTCTTCTGTGTCCTGAGGCGACAACTACCACCTCCTCCTCTCACAGGTACCAGTTTTACCACTTTTTGTTCTGTTCCTTTACAGTACCATGTGTGCCCGCAGGGGCGTCTTGTTCACCTGTTACCTGTGGAGCTGGGGAGTCTTCACTTGTGTGGCTGCAAGAGAAATCTGTCCAGGGAGAAATAGAAGTTGCTTACCTGTAACGGTAGTTCTCCTTGGACAGATGATCTTGCAGCCACACAATCCCTCCCAGCCCTCCCTTAAGTTGCCGCTAGCTTTTTTACCAAACTGGAAAGGGGCGGTGACTACTGGGGGGTTATAGGGGGGGGATAAGGCGGGAAGCTGCACGCAGGCGTAGTAGGCTACGTTTTAATTAAAGCTTTAAGCTTTGCTATATGTCCGGGTCCGTGACGTCATGGGGGAGTCACTTCACTTGTGTGGCTGCAAGATCATCTGTCCAAGGAGAACTACCGTTACAGGTAAGCAACTTCTATAATGGAAGAAAGTGTGAGATATATTGGAGACCCAAGAGAGAGCAATACTGGAAGGCATTCAGGCCCCAGAGTAGGAGTGCAGGAGGAAGGAAAGACAGAGGAAGGTCAGGGAAACCGAAGAGATGCAGGGCTTGGAGAAAGCATAGGGAAAGGGACACACAGGGGCAATGCTGGACACAATGAGGTAGGGTGGGGAGGGACAAACAGGATGAAATGCAGGAAAGAGCAACACAGAGAGACACAGGGGGAAGATGCTGAATGTAATGGGAGGACAGAGACACTAAGAGGGCAGATGGGACAGGGACACACAGAATGGAGATGCTGGACGGGACCAGTAGGGACACAGATGGAAGATAAATGGTGGACAAGACAGAAGAAATGTCAAACAGACAGGGGATACTGCAAAAACAGGAAAAACAGAAAATAGACACTGGACCAGTCTGACTACAAAAATAAAATGCGCAGACAACAAGGTAGAAAGAAGAATTTTATTCTGAATTTATTAATTGAAATATCAGCTTTTGGAAATGTGCATCTGTGATATTTTGCATGTAAGTTTCAATTTTTCTAGTATTGCTACATGCCAAGTCTGACTTTCCAGTTTTGCCTTCATATCTGTTGTGTCATGTGTTTTTCATGTGTGATCAAGATGCAGTATTCTGCTAGTGTGTAGTATTTGCCGGCATTTTGTTTTGTTTTTTTGTTTCACTAGGTTGTGTACTGGTGTTTTAGAGCCCGGTGTAATTACAGTTCTGCCTTTCCACGCATAAGGTTGTGCTCCTCCTGTCCTTGGAATTAGTACTGTTATGGTTTGGTAAAGTTATGAGTGTGTTTTTGTACAAGTTTGTGTATAGTGTTTTGCAGTGGAGAGATTGTGTGTTGGCCTTACTAAGGTGGCATCAAAACATCAGAAAGGGTTTTACAGCCTAAATCATGACAGACTACCTCTTGAAGGATCTACATATGGTCGTTAATAAAAGGAGCTCATTGTGAACACTATCCACCCTAAAAGGGTGTTTTGTGGCTCTACATGAGAATTGTGATATTATGATCCCTTGTTTCATATTGTTAACGGTCTGCATTTTCCATATGGGTGGTATATTGGTGTATTAGGGTCTGCCTAGTGTTATGGTACAGTAAGGTTCTGAGTGTGTTTTTGCACAAATTTGTGCATAGTGTTTTACAGTTGAGCGATTGTGGTTAGTATATGCTTTGAGCAACCACTTTATTCTTTGACATATGATACATATCTAATATCTAAATTTAATAAAAGGTATTAATTGTGACTTTTATTTTACTTATTTTTTTTCTGTGTGTTATCAATTGTGGATATAAGCTCCGCCCCTGGCTCCACCCATAACCCCGCCCCCTTTAGCCTCCCCAAACAGTTGGGCCACCGACCGCCTATGAGGGAAACCAACAGAGGGAAGGATTGGGGAGAGAGAGAAAGAGGGAAACCAAGAGAGGGAAGGATTTGGGAGAGAGAAAACAACAGAGGGAAGGATTGGGGAGAGAGAGGGAAAACAACAGAGGGAAGGATTGGGGGAGAGAGAGAAAGAGGGAAACCAACAGAGGGAAGGATTGGGGGAGAGAGAGAAAGAGGGAAACCAACAGAGGGAAGGATTGGGGAGAGAGAGGGAAAACAACAGAGTGAAGGATTGGGGAGAGAGAGAAAGAGGGAAAACAACAGGGAAGGATTGGGGAGAGAGAGGGGGGGGGGGAAACAACAGAGGGAAGGATTGGGGAGAGAGAGAAAGAGGGAAATAACAGGGAAGGATTGGGGAGAGAGAGGGAAAAACAGATGGAAGGATTGGGGAGAGGGGAAAACAGATGGAAGGATGGGGATAGAGAGAGAGGGAAAACGGAAGGATTGGGGAGAGAGAGAAAGGGAAAACAACAGAGGGAAGGATTGGGGAGAGAGGGAAAACAGATGGAAGGATTGGGGAAAGAGAGAGGGAAAACAGATGGAAGGATGGGGAGAGAGAGGGGGAAAAACAGATGGAAGGATGGGGAGAGAGAGAGGGAAGATGCTGGATGGAAGAATGCAGAAAGAAATAGGGGAGACACTGGAAGGATGGGGAGAGAAAGCAGAGCTGCTGGATGGAAAAGGGGAATAGAGAAAGACTGGAGAATAAGAGGAAGGGGCATGGGGAGAACAAGGGTGAGGAAAAGATGAAAAGCCACAGGTAGATGAAGGACATTAAAGAATGGATAGTAAGAATGAATTAAATCTGGACAGAGAGAGAGCCTGAAAAATATTGAAGAAAGCAAAGAAAAAGGAGACAAAAATGACAAATGGCACAGAAGAGTTAAGCGAAAAGAAAAGAAAGCAGAATCACAGAATGGGACCAATATGGAAAGAAAAACAGTCACCAGACAACAAGGTAGAAAAAAATCATTTTATTTTCATTTTAGTGTTTGTAATTATGTCCAATTTGAGAATTTACATTGGCTGTCTTATTTTGCACTGGGTATACTGGAGCTGTAAGAGCTTACAGAGATTATTTATAATGAAAAAAAATCACGTTATTTTTTTCTCCTATAGTACTATAATATTTTCAATGATGTCTGTTTATATGCGCCATGGCTGGTATAGTGGGTGTGGTTAATGTGGGTGTGGCTATCATAGGGGTGGAGCCATATGTGGTGACCCCGCCCATAATGAGTACCGGCACCTTTTTTTCTACAAAAAAAAGCACTGCATATTATCCATATCCTGAGGGCACCTATAAAATCAGGGTATTTCCTGGTTTAAGCTAGAGAGAAGGGTTGCCACTCTCTCTCTCCAAGGGAAACCAATGTGACCAGCAGAATTGACAAATTACCTAATTGCTTTCCCTTGTAAAACCTTTAATTGGTAAAAGAAATTATAAAAGATTAGGAACTAATTAACACCTGTTTGCAGCTGGATTATTATATTCCTATAATTAATTGATTGTACGTGCCTGTTGTCAATCACTGATTTGACTTGTATCTTGGCAAATAAACTCCTCATCCCAAATGATGATCTGTGGGCTTCACTTAATGATGAAAGGCTGTAAGTATAAATGATTTTGCTGTATCAGGCTATCTTTTACTGCATTGTATAACTTGTAATCTAAATCCAGTTTGTCATAAGGCTGGTATCTTTTCCTTAGATCTAACGTCTCTCTCAGTGGCAATTCCTTTTAGAACTTAGTGCTATTTAGAGATGGAGTCAGATTTGAGGTCTCTGACCCCTATATTAAAACACTGGGTAGGCCATATGATCCTTATCTACCATTATTTTATATGTTTCTATGTAGATGTTAAATTCTTGGACCAGAAATTTTACAGGATTTTTGATGATAAATGGGTTAATGAAGTAGAGCAATCAATATGACATCTGTTTTTTAATCAAAATACAATTCATGTTTGGAAACAACAGAGTGCATAATGTTTTTTTAAAATATTTTTTCTTATTATTTGCTTATAAAACCATGGATTTCCTTCTGCAATATATGATTTTAGTTGTCAAAATAAGAAAATGCTTTTTCTTTCTTATGATCAGTTAAAATTAAATATTGATTATATATACTTATGAGATTATCTACTAACTAATGTTTCTTATTCAATAATACATGGTAAATTATATGTTGCACTAACTGCATTCATTGTTGGAAATGCTGGGTTCAAAATATTAACTACAACAAATAATTTTTTATTATTTCTTGTTACAAACACATGAAAGTTAAAGATATATCACAAATTATACTGATCTCTCCCTCTACAAGTTAAAAACAGGTTCAGATCTAAAATGACCCTTATAATATATATATATATATATATATATATATATATATATATATACACACACACACACACACACATTTTTTTTACTTCTTTGTAATATGAAAGGTGCAATGCTGTATATCTGACAGTGCTGGCTAGCTCAATATGATCTGTTTTATACTGCTACAAGATTGATAGAGTTATTTAACAACCTAATTATTTTTAAATGTAATCCTTCTGGTGTCTAGAAAGACCTTGAAGACAAAAGGAAGCTATATTTCTGGAAGCAGTGATTTTTTTTAATAGAATGAAGAACCTTAGAACACTTAACTGTTTCTAATATTGGAATTAAATTTCAAGGACATATATTTTTCTATGTACTTTATGATGTGGTACAACTAAGTGAAGGAAGTTTTTGTTCTACATTATAAATTGGTCCTATGATAAAAGAGTAACTGAAAAAGAACAAAGAGCTTAGCTGAAATCTCAAAAACTGAGAGCACTGAATGAAAAAGAGGGGAATTTTCGATATGACGTCTCCAACTTTGGACATTTTACACAAAACGTCCAAAATCTGAATAGAAAAGAAGGTCATCTTTGAAAAAAAAAAACATCTATCATTTTTTAAATTACTGTTTCAAATAAAGTTTTGTGCTTTGGATATTTTGGTTTTTGATCCATTTTCAAAACCCCCCAAAAACAAATAAGTGCAAAATGTAGAAAATCAAGCCATTTGGATATAGGAGGAGCCAGTATTTTTTAGCAGACTAGTCCCCTAGACATTCTAGGAGAGCAACGGGGCATCCTAGGGGGCACTTCTATATACTTCATAAAAATGCTCCCAAGTACACATCTCACCTTTGCTTGCTTATCGTGTCCCCTGAGCCCTCCAAAACCCACCCAAAACCTACTGCCCCCATTGTACACCACTATAATAGCCCTTATGGATGAAGGGGCACCTATAAATGGGCATACTAGGGGTTTGGTGACTTTGGGAGGGGTCACAGTTTCCACCACAAGTGTGACTCATAAGAGGGAAATAGGGACCCAAGTCCCCCAATCCATAGTGCACTGCACCGACCACTACACAACTCCAGGGACCTGTGTGTTGCTCTAATATACCTGGCTATAACATCTGAGGTTGTCTTAGAGACTAGTACGTCATATTTTTATTCATATTTTTGGGGGTGGGAGGGATCAGTGACCACTGGGGGAGTATTGGGAAGTTATCTATGAATTAACTAACTTCCGCAAACTACTGAAGACCCATCTCTTTAACAAGGCATACCACAAAGATCAACAAATGTGAACTCCTATACATTTATCCATAATTGTCTTACGATATTTGCTTGTTAAACCACCATCATGCTGTATCATTATCATGTTACCCAAAATCATTATGTAATACTAAATGTCTATTTTCTTATATATTTCCACTATTCATGATGTATTGTAAGCCACATTGAGCCTGCAAAGAGGTGGGAAAATGTGGGATACAAATGCAATAAAATAAATAAATAAATAAATAAATAAATAACCTTCCCTTCGGTGGTCATCTGTTCATTTAGGGCACCTTTTGTGCCTTATTCATTATAAAAACAGGTCTAGCTCAAAACGTCTTAGTTTTAGTTTTGTTTTGTTCCATTATGGCTGAAAAAGTCTACGTTTTAGGAACATCCAAATCCTGCCCTTAACACGCCCCCGACACACCCCCTTAAGATTTGGATGCACTGAAGATGAACAGCATAGAAAAAAAGTCAGAAAAATAGGTATTGAAAATACTGATTTTAACATTTTTTTTCTGAGAAAAACATCCAAATGCTGCTTTATACCACTTTTTAGAAATTTTTCCCTTTCGCAAATGAACCCCAAAATGTAATTGTTTAATGAGATTAATTCTTGAAAAGTCAATTCCATCCCTTGAGAGCTATACACAAGTTTAAGTTTAGGAAAAGCAGTGTATGCAAATTACTATGATACTTAGACCAAATTTATACAAATAAACCTGATTAAAATGGATTGTGGATAGCCAGAAACCTGCAGCTCTATCAGTCAAATGAGAATTAGAAATGAGAGCATGATTGTACATCCAACTATGTTTATATTGATTAATAAAAACTAAACAAAGTATTTTAACAACTGATCTGGGTAGATAGACTTGTAACTGAAAGTAGGTATAGACAAACCAAAGGTCTTGTTTTTATTTAAGTGGTAATTTTGTATTTCATATGTATTACAGTTTACTTATATGTAGGACTTCAATTCTTAGGTGTTTTACCATTATTATTGTTAGATATTTATAAATTACACATTTAAAAATGTATATTTTCCAGCTAATTAGGTATTCTTTGAGTGTAGTAAAAATCAGTGTTTACCATTGTTTTTACCCCACAGGTATTATTGCTTGGTATTTTTTCCTGGTTGAATCAAATATGTACATTTTTGTAGTAGGTGTCAATGCCAAACAGGCACAGTACAAGCCAGGGATGGGTGAAGGAGTACTGACGGAAGTGGTGTTTTTCCTGTGTGTCCAATAAATACCTAGTGTAAGTGTCCTTTTATTAAAGTGTACTAATAGATTTAGCACGCTCTAAATGATAAGATACCCATAGGAATATAGAGCCAGATTCTATATATGGCACCGTAAAAATTGACACAAAAAAACTACACCTAGGCATATTCTATAAACTATGCCTAAAGTTAGGCGTGGTTTATCGAATAAGCCTAGCACCCTTCCACGGGGATATATTTAGTCACATATATTTATGCCAAGCAAAACTTGGTGTGAATGACAGCACCTATGTTAGGTGTGGAGCAGGTGTATTCTATATCAGCATGCATAGACTTTAGAAATGCCAATGACCTGCCTCCACACCCATGGCCACACCCCCTTTTGGTTCTGCATCTTAGAATTTACGCGCAGACTTTTATAAAATACGCTTTGCAGGTTCTATGTTCAAATTCTAATTGATGCCAATTGGTGTCAATAATTGCCTGTGAAGTGGCAATTGTCAGCTGCACAAGCAAATCAGAATATAACCTGATTTGCACGTACAAATCCGGTCGCACTATATGGAATCCAGGGGATAATGTCTTAAAAGAAGGACGTTTTTATCTAGACCTGTTTCAGTCATGTCCAAGTTACAAAAGATTGCTCTAATTGAGCACCTGGCCACTGGAAGGATTAAGCATGATCCCTCCTTAACCTCCTTGTTTTTGCTGTCCCCCCTCCCTCCTCCCCGAAAGTGAAACTGGAGAGGAAAACCAGGATCTATGTCAACTGCAGGTATTATGGCCATTCTGGGCAAAATATCAAGCCGATCAAAGGAATAACCTAGTGGTGAATACAGTGGACTGTGTATTAAGGGACCCAGGTTCAAGCCCTACTTCAACTTTTTTTTTAATACTACTGAGCCTTCTTGAAACAGAAATATACCTACTGTACTTAACTATATAAGACACCTGCCAGCCCGAAGGGTATTGAAGTGGTGTAAATTCATGTACAGTAGGTATTTTTCAGGTCCTGGAGAGATCATTTTTACAAAAAGAAGTTATAGTGAGGCTTGAACCGTTTTCCCTTTGCATATAGTCTACTGCACTAACCACTATACTACTCCTTTGTTCTGCAGTGATGTCTGTGTGGCCATATTTTTTAAAATGAAGCCATACAGACATTCATATCTCTAGGTTTTTGTGATTGAAAAGTTGAACATTTCACTTTAGCAAATGGCTGTTCATTTTGGATGTTTTCAGTGCTAAAATGTCCATCTCATAGCCTAATTGAACAGGAGATCTAGATGTTTTTTCTGTTTGATTATGGCTGTGAGAAGGAGGTGTTTTTTGGACGTTATGAGCAGGGCTTTTTTTCGGGGGGGGGGGGGGGGGATTTAAGTCATTTTTTTGAAAATGTCCCTCCACAGATCATCTAGACACCAGTTGCAAAGGTACAACAAAGTAGCAGCCATATACACTGAAATATCTGTCGGTGCCGGACAAAATAGTATAGATTATCATAAAAACAATATTGCAGAGCATATTCAAAAGCATGGATTAATGAAACAAAGCCAACATGGATTTAGTGAAAGGAAATCTTGCCTCACCAATCTATTATATTTCTTTGAAAGGGTGAACAAACATGTGGATAAAGTTGAGCCAGTCAATATTATGTATCTGGATTTTCAAAAGACATTTGACAAAGTGCCTCATGGGATACAAGATAGTGTTCTATTGTGGATTAAAAACTGGTTAAAATATAGAAAACAGAGAGTAGGGTTAAATGGTCAGTATTCTCAGTAGAGAAGGGTAGATAGTAGGGTTTATAAATGATGTAGAGAAGCCAGCATTCCTCCCCCTGAGGGCAACCCTAACCCCTTGGCTGAGATGTGCCCAGCTCTACCACCGGCTGCTTTTCAGGTGCTGTGGAGGACTTGCAGCTCATCTGCATATCCTTTACAGCCTTCTCCGGGGTCACTCCCAGGTCCACTCCGATCCACTCAGGGCCTCAGTTATAGGTGCCCAGCGCTCCCACCAGGTGCTGTGGAGAATTTGCAGCACTTCTGCATATCCTCACAGCTGTATCCAGGGTTACTCCCAGGTCCACCCCTATCTTCCCAGGGCCCTCGCTCCAGGTGCCCAGGGTTTCCAGGTGCTTTTTGGCTAGGATCAGGCGACCCTCAGGGGGAGGAATTCTGGCTTCGGCCTAACCCCTGGTAAGCCTTTCCTCGGCTGAGAGGTGTCCAGCTCTACCACCGGCTGCCTTTCAGGTACTGTGGAGGACTTGCAGCTCATCTGCATATCCTTTACAGCCTTCTCCGGGGTGACTCCCAGGTTCACTCCGATTCACTCAGGGCCTCCACTCTAGGCTGTGGGACATTTTTCTCTTTACATTAATTTTTGTCCCAGTTACTACTTATGGCTCCAGCACACTTTTTCTTCTTGGTACTGTCCCTTCCTAATCTGTTTCTCCATCTGAAAACACTGTACACTGCAGGAACACATTGTCCACCCTCTGAATTCATCATCTCACCATCTCCTTTTTCCTTTTCCTTTTTCTCAGCTCTCAACCTTCAACATTTCCTTCCTTCCATTCATCCATCTCCTTTCTATCTGAGTACATCTCACCTTCATCGCTGTCGTCAAACCTCTCCTACTCTTCTCCGTACTCTCTTGCTCCTTCTCCTGCTCTCCACTGAGGACATTAATCCCAATCCTGGTACTCCACATCAGCTCTCATCCTATTTGTGCAGGTCACACCGTGATATCTCCAATCTAATTTCTGTTCCTCTTCTCCCCCTTCTTTCCTGCCTTTCTCTTGCGCTCTGTGGAATGCCCGCTCTGTCTGTAACAAACTTTCCTACATCCATGACCTCTTTATCTCTCGTACTCTCCATCTGCTTGCCCTAACTGAAACTTGACTTTACCCTGAAGACTCTGCTTCAGTTGCAGCCCTATGCCATGGAGGTTATCTTTTCTTCCATACTCTTCACCCCATTGGCCACGGAGGTGGTGTTGGGCTACTACTTTCACCCTTTTGTAGATTTCAACCTCTTCTTCCACCTCAGTATCACTGTTTTTCTTCCTTCAAAGTCTACTCCATCCATCTATTTGCTCCTCTGCAATTCCGAGTAGCAGTCATTTATCTACCCCCTGATAAGTCCCTTTCTTCATGTCTCACTGACTTTGATGCCTGGCTTTCCTTCTTTCTTGAACCTTCATCTCCTTCCCTCATTCTTGTGGATTTTAACATTCATGCTAATGATCCCTTTGACTCTTATGCTTCTCAGTTTCTTGCTTTAACATCCTCTTTCAATCTTCAACTGTGCTCCACTGCCCCCACTCACCAGAATGGCCACTGTCTTGATCTTATCCTCTCCTCAAACTGCTCACTCTCCAGTTTCTGTGCCTCAGCTCTTCCCCTCTCTGACCATCATCTGATAACTTTCACACTTAAACACCCTCCTCCCCAGTCCCGTCCAATCTTAACCAATACATTGACCCTTCTACTCTGTCCTCCAGTGTTTCAAATCTCTTCTCTACCACTATGTTATCCAAATCTGTCAATGAGGCTGTCTCTTCCTATAATACTATTCTCTCCTCTGCTCTGGATACTCTTTCTCCTCCCATTCCCCGTTCTGTAAAACGTACCAAACCCCAGCCTTGGCTGACCTCTAGAATCCGCTACCTACGTTCCTGTGCCCACTCTGCCGAACGCCTCTGGCTGAAATCCCATGCCCATGCTGACTTCATACATTTCAAATTCTTGCTGACCTCCTTCCAGTCTGCTCTTTTACTTGCCAAACTGGACTATTACATCCAGTTGACAAATTCTCTTTGCTCAAACCCTCGACGTCTCTTTGCCACACTGAACTCTCTCCTCAAAGTGCCTTCACCTCCAGCCCCCCTTCACTTTCCCCACAGACTCTGGCTGAGTTCTTTCATGATAAGGTTCACAAGATTAAACTTGAATTCTCAACCAGGTCACCTCCACCTCTCCTTCCCTTAGTCCATTCTCTTAATCCTCTAACACCTGCCTCCTTTTCTTCCTTTTCTGAAATCATTGAAGAGGAAACTACACATCTTATTTCCTCCTTGAAACTAACTATCTGTTCCTCTGATCCTATTCCCACCCATCTACTTAACACTATCTCTCCTACTGTCATCCCTTTTATCTGTCATATCATCAATCTTTCACTATCCACTGCGACTGTTCCTGATGTCTTCAAACATGCCGTAGTCACACCACTCCTTAAAAAAACTTCATTGGACTCTACCTGTCCTTCCAACTATCACCCCATTTCCCTCCTCCCTTTCCTATCCAAGATACTTGAACGTGCTGTTCGCCGTTGCCTTGACTTTCTTTCATCTAAAGCTATTCTTGATCCACTTCAATCTGGCTTTCGCCCCCTTCAATCAACTGAAACATCACTTGCTAAAGTCTCCAATGATCTGTTCCTGGCCAGA
The DNA here is from genome assembly GCF_901765095.1 of Microcaecilia unicolor. NCBI lineage: Eukaryota > Metazoa > Chordata > Amphibia > Gymnophiona > Siphonopidae > Microcaecilia > Microcaecilia unicolor. The sequence continues at coordinate 31,862 of NW_021963712.1, read as the reverse complement.
TCCAAAGGTCTTTATTCTATCCTTATCCTTCTCAATCTATCTGCTGCTTTTTGACACTGTTGATCACAGCCTACTCCTTGATACAAGAAAATCTTACAAGACTGGGAAAGTAGGCATCCAAATGGCAGATTATGTTTAATGTGAGCAAATGCAAAGTGATGCATGTGGGAAAGAGAAACCCAAACTATAGTTACGAAATGTAAGGTTCCACATTAGGAGTCACCAACCAGGAAAGGGATCTAGGCATCATCATTGATGATACACTGAAACCTGCTCAGTGTGTGGTGGCAGCTAAGAAAGCAAATAGAATGTTAGGTATTATTAGGAAAGGAATGGAAAACAAAAATGAGGACTTTATAATGCTTCTGTATCATACCATGGTGTGACCACACCTTCAGCTTCGAGAAAATACAGCTGAGGGGAGATATGATAGCGGTCTGTAAAATAATGAATAGATTGGAACAGGTAGACCTGAATCTTTCCAAATATACTAGAGCTAAGGGGCATGCAATGAAGCTACAAAGTAGTAAATTTAAAATGAATCAGAGAAAATATTTCTTCATGCAATGTGTAATTAAACTCTGGAATTCATTGCTAGAGAATGCAATAAAAGCAGTTAGCTTAGCGGGGTTAAAAAATATTTGGCTAGTTTCCTAAAAGAAAAGTCCATAAGTCATTATTAAAATGGACTTGGGAGAAAATCGACTGCTTATTTCTAGGATAAACAGCATAAAATGTATTGTACTGTTTTAAGATCTTGCTAGGTACTTGTATCCTGGATTGGCAACTGTTGTAAACAGGATATTGGGCTTGATGGACCTTTGGTCTATCCCAGTAAGGCAATACTTATGTACTTATGTATTCTCTGTGCTTACAGTGCACCAACCAACTAATGCATTGTTAGCACAGGAATACTTAACTGCCTCCAAAATGGGAGGCACTAAGTGCCGCAGTACTAACTATAACCTAAGTACCATGCTTTAATGTAAATGCTAATGCATGATCTACAATGGAAAATGCTGGGCATGCTGCCAATAGTTGCTGCATTAGGGGGCCCTTTTATTAAGCTGCAGTAAAAGGGGCCTTGAGCTAGCAGTGGAGGCCATTTTTACCATAGCGAGTGAAAAGGTTGAAAAAATAAATGACCATGTGATAAGATTGCACTTACCATGGATTCATGAGGCTCCAGCACTTACCACCATCCATTGAGGGCTCCTGCACTAACCCAGTGGTAACCAGACAGTGTACGGCACTGCCCAATTACTGCCAGGTAGCCCCCAGATGAAATATTTTTCATATATTTCTTCTAGGACGGGAAATGCTGGGAGCACGTTGGCACCTGTGTTGGGACGGTGGTAGTTCTGCATTGCCATGCAGTAAGAATGCGATGGGCTTACCGTTTTTTAGTTCAAGGCCCCTAGATTTGCAGCTAACACATTAATTTTCTCTGTTAAACCAAATTAATTGCAAATGGGGAGTTGCTCTGTGGAAGTAGATTGGGGAAACTTGATCAGATGGGTGGGGAGGTTGTGCCACTGCAGTGGAGTTCTTTTTTTATTTTATTTTGTACTTTGGACTGGCACTGCATTATGAGGTTCTTTTGCTGAGCTGCAGTAAAAGGTGGCCTTAGCATGCCATTATACAGGACTATCCCATGCACTAAAGACATTTTTACTATAGCAGTAGAATGGCCAATTTTCTTTTCTTTCTTTTTTTTTTGTATTAAGCCCATGTACTAATGTCATCATCAGCACAAAGCCATTAAAAATTATTACAGTGTGAGCATTTATCATTTCCCATTTTATAGGCGATAAAGGTTTACTCAGTAATACTGTGCAAAGGTAGTGCTTGCTAATGTAGATGCACTGATTAATTGAGAAACACCCACTTTCTGCCTCAGACACCTTGCCACCCCCAAAACCAAAGAATAAAAAAATATTTTTTATCATGCAGGTAGCGCGTACAGATTCAGGAATTACTGCAGGACACCTGAATGTGTTCAGTGGTAAGCCCTTTTTAAGCTGCAGTAAGAGCATGCTAGCACTTGCTGATGCTTAGTAAAAGGATCCCTATATGACTGGCTGATAATGTGAGTGGTCTCATGCATGCTCATGTGGTGTCTGTCTTACGCAGTGAATGCATGATAAATGCTGGCCAACCACTTGCATTAACACACTTTTGCTGTTAAGGGCACTGCTTGCCCTGGGATTAGTAGCATGGAATGTTGCTGCTGATTGGGTTTCTGCCAGGTACTTGTGACCTGGATTGGCCACTGTTGCAAGCAGGATGCTGGGCTAGATAGACCATTGGTCTGACACAGTATGGCTATCTGTATGTTCTTATGCATAAACTTACCACATTTTAGTAATAAATATGTCCCTAAAAGGTTTTATTTTTATTTTCTAGTGTTAAACCAACAAGACAATGAATATATTGCTTTTCGTTGTCCTTACTCCTGCATAAAGTGAGAGTTTAGATGCATGAACACATCAAAGATGTAACTCAAGCACTTATAAATATGTATTTTTGCTTGTGGGTGAAATTATGATGTTTACATAATAAGAGTATTATTTTCATATTAAATATACTGTACAAAACAGAATACAAAATGAACATGGAATGACTGTCACATTATGTATGTGCATATTTATTCACACTTTATGTAGATAGCTGCAGGTCTAGGATGAACTATTCTTAAATATAGCGCCATGTAGAACAGTTAGGGTGAATAAAAAGCCATATATATAATGCACCACAGTTTATATAAATACATCAAATTTAATATTGTAGATTTGTATGTTTCTGCTTCAAACATAATTTAATGTGACTTCAATCATAAGAAATGAATAATAGAAATATATCTAACATGGTAATGTATACACTGCACCTCCATAATCAAGAATGGAAGAATCTCAACTGAACAGAGTGCATGAGCAAATTGATCTTTATCATCAATTATAATATATCACTATCAGATTAATTGTCAGGTAAAATAGATCTGCTAAATCGAGATGATCAAGGCGAACATCCATGTCTGAACATGGTCAGGTAATGTTGCCAATCTTCATCATATATAGCGGAACAGTGAAGATGACTCAAAAATCAGTGGACAAGGCTCCAAATGTTCTGCTATATACTGTATATTCTTGAACAAATTTGTATCTTCTGTGTATACATTGATCGCCAATCTTCATCATCCATCCTGCTTCCCAAAATCTAAGCAGGAGGATCCTGCAAGATCCTCAAGTCATCATCTTTCTTAACTCCTCTCTCAGCCCCCATAAAAATCTTCCACTCTCCCAAAACCAGAAACCAGATACCATCATCAAAGACATTGTCGTAGCAATGGAAGAAAACAAGCCAGGGGAAAGAAAAAGACTGCATTTTCCAAGCTTGGAGCAGGGCTTCTGTTGAGTGTTTGCAGGATTGGTGGTGGTGGTGATGGTGGCGGGGAAGGAGAAAGAAGGAGTTCCATGCTTATTAGTTTTCTTAAATCTTAGGAAGGGGAATAATAGAAAGCTGGTAGATCCACTGCACATACTGCACATCATTGTTACAGGCAAGGAAGGAAGGTAAAGATGCCAGAGGTTGGTGCCCCAACCTAAGCATATCATTTATAAAAGGATAGGAATGAAGGAAAAGGAATGTTGGATGGCTAATGTCCCACAGAACTTAATTTTATTAATCTCAGAAGGGACGATTCCCCCATGATAATAGAAAGGAAGGAAGCTGGTAGGAGAATACTAGAAGGCTGAAAGTTGTCTTTTCCCATCTAATAAAAAAAACAAAAAGGCACACAACTGCTTACAAAACAGTAGATAAAAAACAACAAAGCAGTGGAATCAAATGCATTTATTGGAACAATACCCGACGTGGCCACGTTTCGCCCTCAGGCTGCGTCAGGGGTATAAACTATAAAAACAAAACACAAGTATAAAAACATGTATAACCATACATATTAACAATGTCATAAGCATGATTCAACTAATAAAAGGCAATTATATAAAAAGAGATTCAACATATATAAAACAATCCTTTAAGAGTTCTAAAAAAATATTTATACATGATATCATCTATAAAACAAAATATTTATAATTATCATTAAAATCATACATCACATAAAATTTTTATCAGAACATCTACAATTACTCAAATCACATTTATAACTCTCAATAAAAAATGTTAAGATCATACAATTAGAATCAAAACATTTCAATGAAGAGGGGAAGAAATTTCTTTATACATACCTATCAAAAGTGTATGTAAATATATCATACACACTAGTAGTTCCAAAAATCTAGTTCTACACAGATATAAAAACAAAAATTAAAATATCATCAGACAAGAAGCATATCTAAATGTGCACAAAACTTTTAAAAGACTCTAGACATTCTAGTTTCTCCACTGGTATTCTTAACACAAAACCAAAAAAACTCCTTAGAAATAACCAGTCCACATTACTGCTAGAGGCAGGAAACAGGAAACAGTTCACTGAATAAAAGAGTTCTCACAAAAATATAACAACAGAGGAAGCACTGCAAGCACTCAATCTTAAAAACAACATCTAATACATCTCCACCAGATCACAGCTAGACTCCCTACATATTCCAAAGATGTACAAGATGAACAGAAATAAAACAAACACTTACCCACTTATCTGCTACTTCCAACTAAACTGATATGCATTAGCATTACTAGCTTCTGAGACCCATGACTCATATAGCATCATAAGGTTAAAGGTCATCTCTAAGCACATTGCAAGTATCTTAAAGGGCCAGATAGCTATTTTACATTGGAGAGCCAGATTTTAAAATAAACAGTGCTTAATTGTGAAATGTTCATAAAGGTTACAAAACTAATGATCTGAATTAATAAAAGCTTACAAATGGGTATAAACACAATGCTTTCAAAACCGAAAACTCTAGGAATAAATAACCTGTCCACATTTCTGCTAAGGCAGGTAACAATTCACTGAATGAAAAACTTCTCACAAAAATGTAACAGCAGAGAGAGCACTACAAGCACTCCATCTTTAAAAACAACATCTAGTACGTTTCAATAAGATCACAACTAGACTCCCTACATATTCCAAAGGTGTGCAAGCTCAACAGAAATAAAGCAAACACTTACCCATTTATCTGCTACTTCCAACTGAACTGATATGCATTAGCATTACTAGCTTCTGTGAGACCCATGACTCATATAGCATCATCATGAGGTTAAAGGTCATCTCTAAGCACATTGCAAGTATCTTAAAGGGCCAGATAGATATTTTACATTTGAGAACCAGGTTTAAAATAAACAAATGTTCATAAAAATTACAAAACTGGTGATCTAAATTAATAAAAAGCTTATCTAAACAAATGGCTTTATCATATCATTGTTATGGAACAATCAATAGTCAGACGAAATAGTGTATGGGTCCCCCCGGTCCAAATAAATCCGATGATACAAGCCTTTGAGAGAATGGTACTTAAAGATCTAGATCTTTTGGAGAAAAATAAGAAGAATCCATTTTTCAATCTAACAAAAGAAGAAAGAAAAGCCATTGACACTCTGAGGTATGATAATAGTATTGTGATAAAACAAGCGGACAAAGGGGGAGCAGTAGTGGTGATGGATAAAGAGAAATATATAGATGAAATCAGGAGACAGTTGAAGGATAAGAGTTTCTATCTACCACTACTTAGGGATCCCACTACTGACTTGAAAGAAAAAATTGACTCTCTTATTACATTAGGGGAACAAGCTGGTTATTTAACTAAAAAGGAAAGAGATTTTTTAATAGTTGATCACCCACGTACTCCTGTTTTGTATGTATTGCCTAAAATACATAAATCTCTTATAGATCCACCAGGGAGACCAATTGTGTCAGGCATTGGCTCTCTTTTAGAACCACTGTCTGTATTCACGGATTCATTTCTTAGACCCCTCATTCCCTCTATTCCATCTTATGTGAGGGACTCGACGCACATTATTAATATTTGGACGAATTGGGTCCGGTTCATAACAATATTATTTAGTAACATTTGACGTCGAGTCTCTCTACACAAGTATCCCACAAGATGAAGCATTGGCAGTAATTCAAGAAGCATTGCTTGAAAGGAAATCATATAGAAGAATACCCACAGAATTCATCATGCAAATAATTACTATAGCTTTAAAAGAAAATTTTTTCAAATTTGAAGGATGTTACTACCAACAGGTGAAAGGGACAGCCATGGGGGCAACGGTAGCCCCATCGTTGGCAAACTTATTTATGGGTAATTTTGAAAGGAAATATATACAGACTAGTCCCTTGAGAAAATACATTTTAACATGGAGGAGATTCATAGATGACATACTGATGTTATGGGAAGGTAGTGAAATACAGCTGAGAGAGTTTTACAAATGGTTGAACACACGTGATAATAATTTGAAATTTCAAATGTATTTTAATAGAAAAGAAATACCATATCTGGATATAAAAATACAATTTGAACATGGCAATTTTAAAACTACAATATACCGTAAATCAACAGACAGGAATAAACTTTTGAAATATGATAGCTGTCATAGCCAACCGTTGAAACGTAACCTCCCATATAGTCAGTTTTTAAGAGTTAAAAAATTATGTTCAGATACTAATGATTTTCAGAAACAGATGCATGTAATGGCTGATAGATTTAAACAGAGGGGATATCCACATAGATACATAGAGGAAGGGATGCTAAAAACACAAGAACATCAAAGAGGTAACCTCCTCCATAGAAATAATAATATTCCTGATAAGAATACAGATAAAATTGTGTGTACCCTTTATTTTGACAATGTGTCACGTGATATTATTAAAATACTTAGAAAACATTGGACACTTGTTCAGAATATACCGTGCTTTTCTGAGAAACAACTGATGATAGCATTTAAGAGAAATAGAAATTTAAAAGATTTCTTAGCACCATCAGCATTACTAGTACCTGTAAGGAAAGATCCAGTTTGGGGGCATTTCCCATGCTTGAATTGTTGTTTTTGTACAGTAAATCTGAAAGCAAAATTTTTTGAAAATCCAAAGACAGGAGAAAAATTTGAACTAAAACAATATTCGAATTGTAAAACATCTCAGGTTGTCTATGCAATTATTTGCCCTTGTGGACTTGTATATATTGGTAAAACAGTACGTATATTCAACAAACGTATTGCAGAACATAAGAGTGCCATAAAAAACAAGATGTTTGAAAAACCACTGGTAGAACATATGCATGATTTTATGCACTCCTTTGAAGAATTGAGATTTCTTGTATTATTGAGAATCAAAACACATTGGAGAGGTGGAGATGTCAACAAATTGTTGTTAAAGGCAGAACAGAGGCTTATTTTTAAATTTAATACAGTGAAACCATATGGGTTAAATCAAGAGAGTGACTACTCGGTTTTTCTATGATAAAGCCATTTGTTTAGATAAGCTTTTTATTAATTTAGATCACCAGTTTTGTAATTTTTATGAACATTTGTTTATTTTAAACCTGGTTCTCAAATGTAAAATATCTATCTGGCCCTTTAAGATACTTGCAATGTGCTTAGAGATGACCTTTAACCTCATGATGATGCTATATGAGTCATGGGTCTCACAGAAGCTAGTAATGCTAATGCATATCAGTTCAGTTGGAAGTAGCAGATAAATGGGTAAGTGTTTGCTTTATTTCTGTTGAGCTTGCACACCTTTGGAATATGTAGGGAGTCTAGTTGTGATCTTATTGAAACGTACTAGATGTTGTTTTTAAAGATGGAGTGCTTGTAGTGCTCTCTCTGCTGTTACATTTTTGTGAGAAGTTTTTCATTCAGTGAATTGTTACCTGCCTTAGCAGAAATGTGGACAGGTTATTTATTCCTAGAGTTTTCGGTTTTGAAAGCATTGTGTTTATACCCATTTGTAAGCTTTTATTAATTCAGATCATTAGTTTTGTAACCTTTATGAACATTTCACAATTAAGCACTGTTTATTTAAAATCTGGCTCTCCAATGTAAAATAGCTATCTGGCCCTTTAAGATACTTGCAATGTGCTTAGAGATGACCTTTAACCTTATGATGCTATATGAGTCATGGGTCTCAGAAGCTAGTAATGCTAATGCATATCAGTTTAGTTGGAAGTAGCAGATAAGTGGGTAAGTGTTTGTTTTATTTCTGTTCATCTTGTACATCTTTGGAATATGTAGGGAGTCTAGCTGTGATCTGGTGGAGATGTATTAGATGTTGTTTTTAAGATTGAGTGCTTGCAGTGCTTCCTCTGTTGTTATATTTTTGTGAGAACTCTTTTATTCAGTGAACTGTTTCCTGTTTCCTGCCTCTAGCAGTAATGTGGACTGGTTATTTCTAAGGAGTTTTTTTGGTTTTGTGTTAAGAATACCAGTGGAGAAACTAGAATGTCTAGAGTCTTTTAAAAGTTTTGTGCACATTTAGATATGCTTCTTGTCTGATGATATTTTTATTTTTTGTTTTTATATCTGTGTAGAACTAGATTTTTGGAACTACTAGTGTGTATGATATATTTACATACACTTTTGATAGGTATGTATAAAGAATTTCTTCCCCTCTTCATTGAAATGTTTTGGATTCTAATTGTATGATCTTAACATTTTTTATTGAGAGTTATAAATGTGATTTGAGTAATTGTAGATGTTCTGATAAAAATTTTATGTGATGTATGATTTTAATGATAATTATAAATATTTTGTTTTATAGATGATATCATGTATAAATATTTTTTTAGAACTCTTAAAGGATTGTTTTATATATGTTGAATCTCTTTTATATAATTGCCTTTTATTAGTTGAATCATGCTTATGACATTGTTAATATGTATGGTTATACATGTTTTTATACTTGTGTTTTGTTTTTATAGTTTATACCCTGACGCAAGCCTGAGGGCGAAACGTGGCCACGTCGGGTATTGTTCCATAAATGCATTTGATTCCCGCTTTGTTGTTTTTTAACCAAAGGAATAACAGTCATCAGGATCAAGTGGATGGGTTTAAAAGTTACGTACAATCATTCGGGGAAGCTTTCTTAAAGAGGTGGGTTTTCAACATTTTCCTGAAGGGTAGATGGTCATTGATTTTCCGGATGGATCTTGGCAGAGCATTCCAAAGCTGGCTGGCCAAGAAGGAGAAACGGGACGCATAGGAGGTCTTATATTGATACCTTTGCAATTTGGGAGGTGTAAATTAAGGGGGTGCGAGGTGACAATGGTCTATTTCTGGCTGGGAGGTCGATAAGGTTGTCCATGTAGTTAGGGGATTCACCATATATGATCTTAAGAATCATAGTGAGGACTTTAAAATGTATTCTTTCTCTGATGGGAAGCTAATGAGGCTTCTCTCGAAGAGGTGTTGCGTTGTCAAATCTTGACTTGCCAAAGATAAGTCTGGCTGCCGTGTTTTGGGTAATCTGAAGCCTCTTCAAAATTAGGGTCTTACATCCTGAGAAACACTGTTGCAGTAGTCTGCGTGTGTGAGTACTGTGGATTGCACTAGGTTCCGAAAGGTGTTCAAGGGAAGATAAGATTTTACTCGTTTCAGAATCCATAATATTTTCTTTGAGACGGATTTAGCATGGTTTTTGAATGATAGATGGTTATCAATTATTCAAGTATTTTCAGGTTGTCTGATATGGAGAGTTTAACTTCAGGGGTGCTAAGAATAGTCAGGAGAACTACTACATTATCATTTCTATAGCTCTATTAGACGTACCAGCGCTGTACAAAGTGGAGAGTATTGGGATGAAAGGACTAGGCATTGTGTTTTCTCTTGTTTAATTTCATCTTGAAAGCATTAGCCTAAGGGGTTAGGGTGGTCATGCCAGTATTGATTTTATCAGCAATTTCGGATAGATTGGATTTAAAGGGGATAAATATGGTGACGTCATCAGCGTAGATGAAGGGATTGAGTCCATGTTTGGCTAGCAGCCATGCTAGAGGAATCATCATGAGGTTAAAAAGTATCGGGGAAAGTGGAGATCCCTGCAGCACCCCACATTCAGATGACCATGGGGACGATATGTTTGTAGTCCCTTTAACTTGGTAAGATCTTGAGGTAATAAAACTTTTTATCCAGTTTATGATATTGCTGCCAATCCCAAGTTTGTCCAGAAGTTTAGTTAGGATAGTATGATCAACCATATCAAAAGCTCTGGATAAGTCAAATTGGAGGAGAAGAATATGGTTTCCAATTGCTATTTCATGTTTGAATTTGATATTAAGGTAAGAAGGACCGTTTCAGTACTATGAGCCGAACGGAAGCCCGACTGCGATTCATGCAGGATGGAGAATTTCTGAATATATTCGTTGAGTTGCAGGGTCACTCTGTTTTCCATTAATTTTGTGATTAGAGGGATGGAGGCAATTGGTAATATCATGGCAGGTTTTTTTAGGTATAGGTGTAAGTAAAATATTACCATGTCTGGTGGGGAAGGAGCCTCGTTTTAGTAGGTAGTTTAAGTGGGTGGTGAGATCAGAAATAAAACATGAAGGGGCATCTTTCAAAAGATAGTTGGGACAAGGGTCAAGTTGGCAATAGGACCTGGAGAGTTTGGAGATGGTTTTGGTGACTTCTTCTGTGGTAAGGGGGGTAAAATTAGTCCAATATCGGTCAACTGGTACTTCATCAGATCCAGGGTCCAGTTCATCAAGAAAGGTGTCAACGATGAGATAGTCTTGAGAGATCGATTTACGAAGATTATTTTGTCATTGAAGTACTTAGCTAACTGGTCAGCAGAAGGATGATTAGAAGATGGTTATTGGGTCTGTGTTGAGTAAATGTTTATAATTTGAAATTATTTTTTTGAATCTGCGTTTAATGGCGTATTTGTAGTTCCTTAGTGATTGTTTCCATGCATTAAAGTTAATGCTATCCTTTGTTTTGCCCCATACTTTTTCAAATTTTTTAGTTAGTGATTTCAGGTTTTTCAGTGAGTCGTTGAACCACGGTGAAGGGTTACGTTTGCGTAAAGTCTTGGAGTGCAGAGGTGCAATTTCGTCCAAAATCATTTTACATCTATTGTCCCATAAAGTAAGGAAGAGGTCTGAGTTAGGTTGTATCGACCAGTTATTAGCGTATGCCCCCCACATCCCCCCAAACTAGGTTTCAACCTAATTCATATTCATATTTAATCCAGGATCTAAATGTCATAAATAAGTAAATAAACAGATAAATACAAACTGCAGTTCATATGGGGTGGCAATGCCCACCCCACACCCCCAACTATGTTTCAACCTAATTCAGCCCTTCGAAATGACACACTGATTATGATTTATAACAAATTACTACTCTACGTATGAAAGGTATTCTGTTATTATACATCCTCTGTGTACATCCATATACTGCTCTAACCTCCTTGTTCCAGACCATAATAATAATTTTTAAAAAAGCACCACCAGGACTTATGGGACCCGATACAAGAAAGAAGCTATGGTTGGTAAAAGGAAAAGGCTAGGGATGGTGGGAAATGACCACAGGGGTGGGGGAGGGAGTCCTTGGTGGGAATTGTCTCCTTTAAGTGGGAATTGTCCTAAGTGGGAATTTTCTCAGGGGGAATTGGTGGGTGGGAACTCGCCTGATACCATCTGACAAGACCTACCTCTAGTAAAATGATGCTACCTTGGATTCCAGAAATCTCACTACCATCTGTCATAGAAGTGTTTCTATTAATGTATTCACCAACCTTTAGTTCCCAACCTGCTTCTTACTTCCACTTTTCTGGGAGAGACCACATCTGCCCTTCTCTAGTCCTCCAACACCACTCCTGACTCTAAAGTTTTGAGAAGATCATACACCATTGCTGCCAGAACTTCCCTAAGTCCCTTCAATATTCTCAGATGTATTCCATCTGACTCCACCACTAGCTCCTCAGAAACACAGTCTTCTGAAAATTGTTTAAGGTCTACCAAACTCTCATTCTTATTTGTGTGTGTCCTACTCATGGCCCTTCATCTGTGAACACAGATCAGAAATTTTGGTTAAGCAATTCTGCCTTATTATCAGTTCAAGATATTACTCCCCTTAACCCTTGAGCCTCACAATTCCACTTGTGTACTTTCTCCTATCACTTACATATCAAAAAATATTTTGTCCCCCCATTTTACCATATTGGCTATTTTTTTCTTCCATTTGCTCATTGCTTTCTTGACTACTTTACCAGTTTCTCTTACAATTTCCTGGTATTGTTGCCTGTCTTCCTCTTTCTGCAACCTCTTGTAGTTCATGAAGGCTAATCTCATTTCCATTCCTTTACAGCTACTATTCTTGAGAACCACGGTGGACTTGTTGCCCATACAATAGCTTTCAGTTTGGTCACTGCCCTTCCACTTCCCCCAGATGTTCCCATCAAGCTAACAACTTCTTGAGGTACTTCCCCATCTTGACAAAGGTAGTTTTTAAAAGTCTAGAATACCCCCCAAGCATATATAGTAACATAGTAACATAGTAGATGATGGCAGAAAAAGACCTGCATGGTCCATCCAGTCTGCCCAACAAGATAAACTCATGTGTATACCTTTACCTTGATTTGTACTTGCCTTTTTCAGGGCACAGACCGTACAAGTCTGCCCAGCAGTTTCCCGCCTCCCAACCACCAGTCCCGCCTCCCATCACCGGCTCTGGCACGGACCGTATAAGTCTGCCCTCCACTATCCTCGCCTCCCAACCACCAACCTCTCTTCCCCCACTGCTCCGCCACCCAATTTCGGCTAAGCTTCTGAGGATCCATTCCTGCTGCACAGGATTCCTTTATGCACATCCCACACATGTTTGAATTCCGTTACCGTTTTCATCTCCACCACCTCCCGCGGGAGGGCATTCCAAGCATCCACCACCTCTCCGTGAAAAAATACTTCCTGACATCTTTTTTGAGTCTGCCCCCCTTCAATCTCATTTCATGTCCTCTCGTCTATCGCCTTCCCATCTCCGGAAAAGATTTTTTTGCGGATTAATACCTTTCAAGTATTTGAACGTCTGTATCATATCACCCCTGTTCCTCCTTTCCTCCAGGGTATACATGTTCAGGTCAGCAAGTCTCTGCTCATACGTCTTGGAACGCAAATCCCATCCCATCTCGTAGCTTTTCTTTGCACCGCTTCCATTTTTTTAACATCCTTCGCAAGGTACGGCCTCCAAAACTGAACACAATACTCAGGTGCGGCCTCACCAACGACTTGTACGGGGCATCAACACTTCCTTTCTTCTGCTGATCACACCTCTCTCTATACAGCCTAGCAACCTTCTCGCTACGGCCACCGCCTTGTCACACTGTTTCGTCGCCTTCAGATCCTCGGATACTATCACCCCAAGATCCCTCTCCCCCTCAGTACCTATCAGACTCTCACCGCCTAACACATACGTCTTGTGGTTTCTACTCCCTAAATGCATCACTTTGCATTTCTTCGCATTGAATTTTAATTGCCAAACCTTAGACCATTCTTCTAGCTTCCTCAGATCCCTTTTCATGCTTTCCACTCCCTCCCGGGTGTCCACTCTGTTGCAAATCCTAGTATCATCCGCAAATAGGCAAACTTTACCTTCTAACCCTCCGGCAATGTCACTCACAAATATTTGAACAGAATCGGCCCCAGCACCGATCCCTGAGGCACTCCGCTACTCACCTTTCCCTCCTCCGAGCGAACTCCATTTACCACCACCCTCTGTCGTCTGTCCGTCAACCAGTTCCTAAGCCAGTTCACCACTTCGGGACCTATCTTCAGCCCATCTAGTTTATTTAAGAGCCTCCTGTGAGGAACCGTGTCAAAAGCTTTGCTAAAATCTAAGTAGATTACATCTATAGCACGTCGATGATTCAATTCTCCATTACCCAATCAAAGAATTCATGAGATTCGTTTGGCACGATTTCCCTCTGGTAAAACCATGTTGTCTCGGATCTTGCAGCTTGTTGGCTTCTAGGAAATTCACTATGGATCATTGAGAGATCAAATGCCACTCAAAGACGTGTTTTTGAGGACTTGGGCTGCCAATTACACACAAGAACCTTAGCTAAATGCTACAGGGAAAACCAATAGGACAGAGAAAATGGCAACACACACAAATCTATGGGGAAAACAAAACTTAGTACATTTACATTACAGAGATCCAAAAGAGTGGTACACAATTTGGAGTAGGGAGAGAGGAGATACTGATGAGCAGCATACAGGAGGACGATCTCAAGGTGATTATAACTGATAAAGTCAAAGTTGCAAACAGTACAAGGCAGTAGTCAGAGCCTGCAGAATGCTAAGATGCATATGAAAAGTTATTACCAATAGAAAAAAAGTACCTCATCTGGAAATAGAGAGTAATTATACAACAGGTTGATTAGATTTGGAGATGGAGAAGGCATCAATTTTCATCTTATTTAAATAAAAGAGACATGGGCGCTAATGTGTTACTGCCAGGAAGAGGATCATGTTTGTAAAATCATTGGGTGAGTGGTAGGCAGGCATGCATGCAGGGAGGGATGCTGGGGACAGAATGGAGGACAGGGAAGGAGAAAGTTCAGATGAGACCAGACCAAACAGAAGCTGGGGAGGGGACAATGCCAGACTCAGGGAGGGAGGGCAGGTGGGCCAGAGTGGTGATGCCATACCATGGCGGTAGTGCGGAGTGGGTGAGGAGCTGCTTGCCATGGGATGCAGAAGAAAGACAGCGAAAAACTTAGACATGGGGGGAAGGGGCTGCTTGCCACAGGATGTGAGAAAAGAAGGAAGGAGAAGGAAACCTGGACAAATGCGAGGAAAGAGATGCTGGGATACAGAGAGGCATTGCTGCACACGGTGGACAGATAGGGATACAGAAGAGTGATGCTGGATTCATGGGAAGCAAGAGAGAGGGAGGAGTTGGTGCACATGGATGCATGAGAGGGAAGGAAGAATGAGGAAATGGTGTACTGTAGACAGCTGGAGGGAAAGGGGCGAGAAGAAAGGGAGGCGATGGAGCACATGGATGGTGGGGAAGGGGAGAGAAAGGGGAGATGGTGCACATGGGTAGAGAGGGGGATATAGTGCACATGGATGCAGGAGATGAAAAGGGAAGATAGAAGAAGGAGATGGTGCACATGGATGGGAGGGTGGAGAAGGGAAGAGAGGGAGGATATTGTGCACATGGATGCAGGAGATGAAAAGGGAAGATAGAAGAAGGAGATGTGCACATGGATGGGGGTGGAGAAGGGAAGAGAGGGAGGATATTGTGCACATGGATGCAGGAGATGAAAAGGGAAGATATAAGAAGGAGATGGTGCACATGGATGGAGGGGAAGGGAAGAGGAGGAGATGATGCACATGGAAGGAGGGAAGGAAGAGAGATGAAGAAATTCTGTTCATGAATAGATTGGAAGGGAGAGAAGAGAGGGAGGAGATGATGCACATAGATGAGGGGAAGGGAAGAGAGGAAGGAGATGGTACACATGGATGGAGGGAAAGGGAGATAGAGAAGGGGAGATGGTTCACGTGTGGAGGTGAGGGGAAGGGAAAGAGGGATAAGATGGTGCGTGTGGATAGAGGGGAGGGAAGGAAAGAAAGAGGGAGAAGATGGTACATATGGATGGAGGGAATGGAAAGGAAGAAAGAGGGAGGAGATGTTGCACATGTATAGATGGGAAGGGACATGGGAAAGTAGATTTGAGAAAAAAAGCAGAAAAATGGAAGAAAGTTGAATGTGAAAATTAGTACCAAAAATGGATGTGAACAGAAATGAAGGAGGGGAGAAATAAAAAGCAAATGGACAATGAGCCTTGGAAACAGAGTTAAGAGCACAGTGCAACCAGAGACTGGGAACAAGACAATCAGAAAAACAAAATCACCAGATAAATAAAGTAAGAAAAATGATTGTATTTGTAACTTAGTGATTGAAATATATCAGTTTTGAGAATTTACACCGGTTATCTTTATATTTTGCACTTTCAGGAAGAACTGCATATTTTTCCATTTCTCTGGTGCTGCACTGCATGCACAGCCTAGCATCTTAGGGTTTTGTTTGTCTACATTAATACGCTTATGGCCCTGTTTACTAAGGTGTGCTAGCATTTTTAGTGTGTGCTAAAATTGAATGCATGCTAACACTAGAGACACCTTTATATTCCTATAGGTGTCTCTAGCATTAGCGTGCTCTAATTTTTAGTGTGTGCTAAAAACACTAATACGTCTACAGAGTGTCTTAGTAAACAGGACCCTTATTTTGTGATCCTATTTGAAGAGGTGCTATCTGTGTTCTGCATGTGTGACCAAGGCCAGGTGTTCTGGTTGGAATGGATGTCGAAAAGCACTGTTGGTGTCATGGCTCCAAGTAGGAAGATATTTGTCGCTCTCCTTCAGCCCTTTTGGACCCAAAATGACCCTGACTTAAAAATTAGCGAAGACCACTGTACTGTGGTATTTGCATCCTAGTTAGTGGGATAATGCAGGAACCCACATGCTGCATGTTATCCTAGGGATATTAAGAGTGCAATGTGGTCCAGGGAAAGGAAATCTCATCTTCACCTTGCTGGTGGGCATCCAGGACTGAAGTAAGGTATCTGGACCACACAGTGAGTGGATGCTGGGTTGAAATTTATCTGGGACAATGGATAGGAGGACCACAGAGGGCCTGTGTCCTACAGAGCTTAAGGTTGGAAGAGAAGAGGGGATTGTGTGTTACAGACCTTTAAGAGAATGAGAACCAGACGGTAAAAAAGAGATAATGAGCTGGTTACAGCTTTCAGTGAAGATAAGGAAGATTTATTTATTAGTAGATCATATTCAGCCAGCAGCAGTCAGCATTTCCTTTATACTGACTGCTGCTGACAAAATTAGACACCGATATTCAGTGCCAGTCATATCCAGGCATCGGCACTGAAAATCCAGGATATCGGTGGCACTCGATAGTTATACAGGTACAGCTGATATTCAGTGCTATACCTACATAGCTTAAGTAGGCAAAGACCTTTTGTGTGGTCCTTGCCTCAGTGTACATAATGTTGAAAGATATAAACAGGTGAAAGTACAGCTAGTTTTGAGGAAAAAAACATGGGTTTTGATTTCCACTGCTGTATATTGGCTCTTTTACTTTCAAGAAATTTAGTTTTTTTTATTCAGAGACTGTCTTGAAGAGTAGACTTTGTAGCATAGGCTAGCTCGCTAGGTGCCTGAGCACCCCCAATAATTTTTCGTGTAAGTCTGCAGATTTGAGGCTCAGGAAGGAAGAGCTTCTGTAGCAGTGTAGCCAGGTGGAAAATTTTTTCCCACCCAAACGAGCCCAAATCCAGCCCAAAACTCACCCAAACTCAAACCCCGCCCTGACACCCCCACCCCCGCGTCATCAACCGCCCCCGCCGTCATTACCCCCGCCGTCACCGGCCCGCCTCCCCCGTCACCGGCCCCGCCCAATATGTCACTAACCCCACCCAAAACGTCACTAACCCCGCCCCCGCGGCCGAAAAAACGCCCGAAAAACCGCGGAGAAGAAAAAAAAGAAGCCCAAAAATCCGCGACCCGCCGTGGCAAAAATTTCCCGCGGCGGGTCGCGGAAAACCGCCCAATTGGGTGGTAAAACCGCCCACCTGGCAACACTGTTCTGTAGCCTAGCTACTGCTCCCACCTCCCCCTGCAGCCTGTTGACTGGCTGTGTCTGTCCAATAGAATGCAGAGGGAGGAGGGAGTTGCTGTAGCCTAGCAGCTGCCAATGGGGAAGGGAAATGTTGCAGATAGATACTAAGAAAAGGAAGAGACAGATTCAGATAACTTTATTGGCATGACAATTTTAGGTATATTGCCAAAGTAATATCTATAGCAGTTAAAAGACAGAGAAATACTGGGAGAGCAATAAAGGCAGCAAGGAAGGGAGAAGGATAGTGAAAGGGGTTACTGGTTAGGAGAGAGAATGCTTCTCTGAAATGGTGAAAGAGGCAGAAAGAAGCTTTAAAGGGAATAGGGGCTGATAGAGCTGTGGGAGAGGAGTAGAAACAGGCTAAGAGGTTGGGAGGAATTCAAGAAGAGATCATAGAATGTGTGGGGAAGGTTACTGGGAAAGGAGACAAGATCTAGATGAGAGGAAGAGCAGGCAGAGGGGACACAAGCTGCAGACAGAAGAGTGACTGAAAGAGGAGAATAGCAGCGTGAGACTGGGAAAAGAGGGGCTGAGGGAAAAGTGGGGGGGGGGGGGTCGGTGGAGAGAACAGATATGAAGGTGCAAAAAGGGAGAGAAGTGGCAGGAGGGAGTAAGACTAGGAAAGAGAGATGATGAGAAGTTGTAGAGAGAGACTATGGAAAACAAACATATAGAGAAAAAAAAATTATGATGACATGGGAGAAAGACTGGAAGAGAATCCTTAAAAGAAGGAATGTGAGAGCAGAAAAAAAGACAAAAGCAAGTATAGACAGAAGACTGAAGTTAAACTGTATACACAAAGGTTGGAAAATTGGTTAAGGATCTTTAGTAAAGAATTCTATACCAGCTGGGCTGGTCAAGGGTAGGCAGTAGCTGTATTTTGCCACCCTCCTCCAGCCCTGTAGTCACCAGAATTAATGAGATGGAGGAGCAGGAGGGAATTGTGCCAGTATTTGATGCCATGGTCTGAAAAATCTTTGACACTGTAATGCAGAGTCCTTTGACTGAGTCTCAAATTGAAAGGGAAATAGAGAGTAACATGATCTCCTTTTTTCACAAAATAAAATAGTATTCTCCTGTTACATCTTATAGAAGACTGTGGTGTTGAATTATGTGTTGTATTATATGGTGTCTTATAGGAGGCAGTGGTGTGGATTATGCTGTATCAGCCCAAATATTAGCATGGCAGCAGCAGGAAGAGGTTACAGGAGAGAGGGTACAATTTGGAAGGGGGTAAGGTGTACTTTGGCTTCCAATTAGTTTGGTTTTCCTCTTGGCTCGGCTACCAGTCTCTGGCTTTCTATTGTCACGGTTGTGCCCATGTTTCGTGCTCTTCCTCTCGCCACCTGGTGGCCAGACCTGGTGGCTGCAATGGACTGTCTGGTTATTGTCACCCGTTCCAGATTTCAGTCCGGTCCGGATCTTCCGGGCTGCCAGACTTGCTTGCTTGGATTTTACCTACACAGCACCCGTAGTTGCCTGGAACTGGGGGGGAGGGGAGGGAGGACCCTGGAACTCGGAGGGAGGGGGGAGCCGGGAACCCGGAGGGAGTAGGGACTTTTAAAATGCTGGGCTGGCGAAGGGTGAAATATTGGGGGTGCTCGAGCACCCACAGCACCCACGGAGTCGGCGCCTATGATTCCTAGCATCCTGTTTGCTTTTTAAGCTGCCACCGCACACTGAGCATAAGATTTCAGCGTATTATTATCTACAATGACAAGAGTTTATCTTGTCAGGCAGACTGGATGGACCGTACAGGTCTTTATCTGCCGTCATTTTCTATGCTACTATGTTACTATTGGGCTCATTTTCGAAAGAGAAGGATGCCCATCTTTCGACATAAATCAGAAGATGGGCGTCCTCACAGGGTCGTCCAAATCGGTATAATCGAAAGCCGATTTTGGACGTCCCCAACTGCACTCCGTTGCAGGGACAGCCAAAGTTCAAGGGGGCGTATCGGAGGCGTAGCGAAGGCAGGACTTGTGCATGCCTAACACTATTACGTCCTCGACCCATAATTGAAAGCAACAAGGACGCCTGAAACACTTGGACGACTTTACCTGGCCGTGTTTTTCTTACGACCAAGGCACAAAAGGTGCCTGAAATGACCAGATGACCACCAGAGAGAATTGGGGATGACCTCCTCTTACTCCCCCAGTGGTCACTAACCCCCTCCCACCCTCAAAAAAATCTTTAAAAATATTGATTGCCAGCCTGTATGCCAGCCTCAGATGTCATACTCGGGTCCATCACAGCAGTATGCAGGTACCTGGTGCAGTGCACTTCAGGCAGGCAGACCCAGACCCATACCCCCCTACCTGTTTCATTTGTGGAGGAAACAGTGAGCCCTCCAAAACCCACCACAAACCCACTGTACCAACATCTAGGTGCTCCCCTTCACCCGCAAGGGCTATTGTAGTGTTGTGGGTAGTGAGTTTTGGGGGGGCTCAGCACACAAGGTAAGGGAGCTATGTACCTGGGAGCAATTTATGAAGTCCACTGCAGTGCCCCCTAGGGTGCCCGGTTGGTGTCCTGGTATGTCAGGGGACCAGTGCACTACAAATGCTGGCTGCTCCCACACCAAATGGCTTGCATTTGGTCATTTCTGAGATGGACGTCCTTGGTTTCCATTATCGCCAAAAATCAGAAATGACCAAGTCTAGGGACGACCATCTCTAAGGACGACCAAATTTTAGGATTTGTGCGTCCCTGACCGTATTATCGAAACGAAAGATGTTTTGAAAATACAGGTTTCCCCCGCCCCTGGATGGGGATGTTTTGCGAGGACATCCAAATCGAAACAAGGACGTCCCTTTTGATTATGCCCCTCTATGACACCTAGATCTTTTTCTTGAGTGCTGACTCCCAGGGTGGACCCTAGGATCAGATAACTATGATTCGGATTATTCTTTCTAATGTGCGTCACTTTGCTTCATCTGCCATTTAGATGCTAGTCTTCCAAAGGTCCTCCTGCAATTTTTCACAATCTGCATGTGTTTTAACAACCTATCCAGCTTATTTTAGAAAGCGAAAGACGCCCATATTTTGACCCAAATCGGGAGATGGGCGTCTTTCTCCCGTGTGCGACCAAATCGGTATAATCGAAAGCTGATTTTGCCCGTCTTCAACTGCATTCCGTCGCAGGAATGAACAAAGTTGATGGGGGTGTGGCGAAGGCGGGACTGGGGCGTGGTTATCGGCCGAGGAGAGGGGCGTCTTTAGCTGATAATCGAAACAAGAAGGGCGTTTTGGACGAGAATTTGGTCTACTTTATTTGGGCCCTTTTTTTTCAGGTCCAAGTCCCCAAAAACTGCCCCAACTGACCAGATGCCCACCGGAGGGAATCGGGGATCACCTCCCTGACTCCCCCAGTGGTCACTAACCCCTCCCACCAAAAAAAAACCCACTTTAAAAACTTTTTTTTTCCAGCCTCTATGC
Source organism: Microcaecilia unicolor (assembly GCF_901765095.1). NCBI lineage: Eukaryota > Metazoa > Chordata > Amphibia > Gymnophiona > Siphonopidae > Microcaecilia > Microcaecilia unicolor. The sequence continues at coordinate 10,826 of NW_021963712.1, read as the reverse complement.
CAGCCTCAAATGACGTACCCACCTCCATGACAGCAGAATGTGTTCTATCCTGTGACAGCCTTTCCCTGGTTCTGATGGCTCTTGGGTGAGTGTGACACCTTTTTGTTATGCGCACTGCAGAGTCACATCAGCAATACATTGTGGTGGGTGTAGGGTATTGGGCTCTGTCCATTAGTTGTGTTAAATGCTCACGATGTTGGTAGTTGGTAGGCTCTATCCCATGGTGCTTTTCCCCCTGCTTACTGGGTCAGAGTGTGCCCTGTTTTGTTTCCGGTAGTCCATGAGGTAGTGGCCATTTTTGTAACACAGTTTTAGATCCCTTTCATGTGTTAGCCATGTTACAGCACTTAGTTCTTCCCTTGAATGTTGCTGAAAGAGGGCATTGTACAGCATTCTGCCAGCTCTGACCTACTGCTAATCTCAGTACCAGCAAGACTCTTTGCCAGTGGGGCACAACTTCTGATCTGCAGTTAACTGTGAGTAAATGTGCTTATTCAAATAAGGACTTTTTCAAAGAGATTAGTCTTCAGGTGTCAACTGGTATGCCAAGGTTATACAGCAGCAACAGGTCCTAGAGGCCTGTGTGTATGCAGGTCCCTGGAGCACTTTAGTGGGTACCGCAGTGCACTTAAGGCAGGGGGACCCAGGCCCATCCCCCTCTACCTGTAACACTTGTGCTGGTAAATGGGAGGCCTCCAAAACCCACTGTACCCACATGTAGGTGCCCCATTCACCCCTAAGAGCTATGGTAGTGTTGTACATTTGTGGGTAGTGGGTTTTGGAGGAGGGGGGTTGGGGCTCAGCACCCGTGGTAAGGGAGCTATGCATGGGAGCGTTTCTGAAGTCCACCGCACTGACCTCTAGGGTGTCCAGTTGGTTGTCTTGGCATGTCAGGGGGGTGAGTGTACTACGAATCCTGACCCCTCCCATGACCAAATGGCTTGAATTAGGATGTTTGTGAGCTGGGCGTTTTTATTTTCCATTATCGCTAAAAAAACAAACGCCCAGCTCACAAACGACTAAATCCATGGCATTTTGGTCCGTACAAACCGTATTTTCAAAACGAAAGATGGACGCCCATTTTTTTCGAAAATACGGTGTGTCCCACCCCTTCACGTACCTGTTCTCGGACATAGACGCCCATGGAGATTTCGCCCCTCCACATCATTTATAAATATGTTAGCGCTGCGTATGCCTTGTAGCGCTATAGAAATGATAGTAGTAGTAAATAGCACTGGTCCCAGTGCTGATCCCTGTGGCACTCCAGTATTCAGCCTCCTCCATTGAGAGAAATGATCATTTAATCTTATCCTCTGTTTTCTGTCCAATAACCAGTTCCTAATTGACAGAAGGACATAGCCTCCTATCCTGTGACTCTTAATTTTCTCAGGAGTGTCTCATGAGGAACTTTGTCAAAAGCTTTCTGAAAATCTAGATACACTGCATCAACCAGCTCACCTTTATCTGCATATTTATTCATGCCTTCAAAGAAATGAAGCAAGTTGGTGAGGCAAGACTTCATTTGGCTGAGCCCATGCCGACTCTGTCCCATTAAACCATGTTTTTTATTTGTTCCATAATTTTGTAATAGTTTCCACTGTTTACCTGGCACTGACATTAGGCTTACTGGTCAGTAATTTCCCAGATCACTCCAGGAGCCCTTTTAAAAAAAATCGGTGTTATATTGGCCACCCTCCAATTTCAGGTACTACGGATGATTTTAAAGACAGGTTACATATTACTAACAGTAGATGAGCAATTTAATGTTTGAGTTTTTCAGTACCCTTGGATGTATGCCATCTGGTCCAGTGATTTACTCCTATTTAATTGGTCGATTTGGCTTAGTACGTCTTCCAGATTCACGAGGTCTACAAAATCCTGAGTGGTGTAGCACAAATAGAAGTAAATAGATTTTTTACTCGTTCCAAAAGTACCAGGACTAGGGGACACTCGAGGAAATTATATGGAAATACTTATAAATAGGAGGAAATATTTTTCATTCAACGAATAGTTAAGCTCTGGAACTCTGTGCTGGAGGATATGGTAACAGCAGTTAGCATATATGGGTTTAAAAAAGATTTGGACAAATTCATGGAGGAAAAGTCTGCAGTCTGCTATTGAGACACACATGTGGAAGCAACTGGGCGGCTAAATGGCAGATGACGTTTAATGTGAGCAAGTGCAAGGTGATGCATGTGGCAAAAAAGAACCCGAATTATAGCTACTTCATGCAAGGTTCCACGTTAGGAGTAGGATCAAGAAAGGGATCTGGGTGTCGTCGTCGTCGATAATACACTGAAACCTTCTGCTCAGTGTGCTGCTGCGACTAGGAAAGTGAATAGAATGTTGAGTATTATTAGGAAAGGTATGGAAAACAGGTGTGAGGATGTTATAATGCCGTTGTATCGCTCCATGGTGCGACCGCACCTTGGGTATTGTGTTCAATTCTGGTCGCCGCATCTCAAGAAAGATATAGTAGAATTGGAAAAGGTACAGCGAAGGGCGACTAAAATGATAGCGGGGATAGGACGACTTCCCTATGAAGAACGACTAAGGAGGCTAGGGCTTTTCAGCTTGGAGAAGAGACGGCTGAAGGAGACATGGTAGAGGTATATAAATAATAAGTGGAGTGGAACAGGTGGATGTGAAGCGTCTGTTCACGCTTTCCAAAAATACTAGGACTAAGGGGCATGCGATGAAACTACAGTGTAGTAAATTTAAAACAAATCGGAGAAAATGTTTCTTCACCCAACGCATAATTAAACTCTGGAATTCAATGCCGGAGGACTTGGTGAAGGCAGTTAGCTTAGCAGAGTTTAAAAAGGGGTTAGACGTTTTCCTATAGAACAAGTCCATAAACCACTACTAAATGGACTTGGGAAAAATCCACATTCCAGGAATAACATATATAGAATGTTTGTACATTGGGAAGCTTGCCAGGTGCCCTTGGCCTGGATTGGCCGCTGTCGTGGACAGGATGCTGGGCTCGATGGACCCTTGGTCTTTCCCAGTGTGGCATTATTATGTACTCTGATATTGGTAGAATGGAATGTTGCTGCTAATTGGGTTTCTGCCAAATACTTGTGACCTGGCATGGCCACGTTTGGAAACAGGATAGTGGGCTAGATGGACCATTGGTCTGACCCAGTATGGCTATTCTTATGTTCTTATGAGATTTCTTTCAGTTCCTCCACATCATCACCCTTGAAAACATTTCTGTACAGACTGGTGCAGTGCAAGAGGAGACATCTGCCACAAAGGTAGAGCCTTGAAATTAGCTCCCTCCCACCCTCACCCAACATATCCCAGGGATGAAGAGCCTGGAGTTTTGCACTATCCACTCTACACCTTTTATGAAGCCCCTTCAGCCACCCAGGTAATTCCAGACAAAAATGGTATTTCCTGCCAAATGCATAAAGAACAAACATTTGGAAATTTCAATCAATTAATGTTTATGTACAGACAGACAGAAAGAAAGAGAGAGTGTTGTATTACTTATATTGTTCCTTGTTTGACACATTTTGTGATGTAGTGTGGTGTCCATTTAATAAATGAAATGAAATACTGCAGTTTAATTAAGCATCAAATCAAGTGTTGCCTGTCACCATTTCTTAATAAATCAGCAAGCTGAAGTACTGTCATTGCATTGCCAGTTCAGTGGTTCTAGCCTTTTCCTTCTGCACCGCTGATAGCTGGGTCATCACAGGGCGTGCTGAGGCATCCCGTGGTAATTTGGGGATGTGCGCATGTTAGAATAGCTTTCAAGAATTCTCTATCAACACCATGGGCGTAGTTTGGGGGGGCAAGGGCGGCAGTGCCCCCCAAATGAGACGCTCTACCTGGCAGCCTGGAGGAACCGCGAACTTACATGCTCTTCCCTTTCCTTCTCTGCCTCTCTCTCGCTCACTCCCTCCCCTCCCTGGCAAAGCATAATGCAAACGTGCGTGGGGCCATCCTGCTGTGAACGCTGCTGCCGGCTTCCCTCCTCCTCGCCTCATAAATAAGTTCTTCCTGTTTCCGGAGAAAGGAGGGAAGCCAGCAGTTGCATGCACAGCAGGAGCATGGCCCCATGCAAGTTTGCATTATGCTTGCCAGGGAGGGAGTGAGCGAGAGGCAGGGAAGGAAAGGGAAGAGCATGTAAGTTTGTGGTTCCTCCTGGCTGCCATAGCAGCAGTCGGGAGGAGTAGCTAGTAGTTGGCGCAATGGCGCCTATGTCCCTAACCTTGCGGGGGGGGGGGATAGAGAGAGTGAGTGAGAGGACAGGTGATGCAAGAAAGGGGAGTGAGGGAGGACATCGATGGGGAGTAAGGCAGAGATGTTCGATGGAGGGATGAAGGGGAGACGGATGAAAAGGAATGAGAGAGATGGAAGATCCTGAATGGAAGGGGGAAGAGAACACGATGGAAAGGAATGAGAGAGAAAGAGAGAGAGATGGGAGATGCTGCGAAGGGGGGAGAGAGAGGGGGAGACGCTGGATAGAAGGGGGAAGGGGATGGAAAGAAACAGGATGGGCAGGGGAGAGAGGGAATGTTGGACAACAGGGATTGATGGAGGGGACAGGGAGAGAGGAAATTGCTGGAGATGGATGGAGGGCAGGGGAGAGAACAGAAATCGCTGGACATGAAGCAGAGGGCAGGGGAGAGAGGAGAATGTTGGACATGGATGGATGGAGAGGAAAGGGGAGAGAGGAAAATTGATGGATATGGATGGATGGAGGAGAGGGCAGGGGAGAATGGAGAGTTGCTGGACATGGATGGAGTGGAGAGAAGACAGGCAGTAGATGCACATGGATGGAGGGGAGTGAGGAGAAATGCGAATATAGATGGAGGGGATGGAAACGGAACTGATGAATTTAAGGGCTGGATCGGAACTTTGAGGGCAGATGCTGAAACTGGAGATAGAATAGGGACAGGGCTACAAATGGTAGACAGGTCGCATAAGGACACAGGAGGATGGTGAGAGAAAAAAATATCAAATGGAAAGAAGACACTGCATAAAACAGAAGACACTGGAACCAAAGTGAATAGAAAAACTAAATGCTCAGACAACAAAGGTAGAAAAAAAGTATTTTATTCAGGATTTATTAATTGCAATATGCCAGCTTTTGGAAATGTGCATCTGTGATATTTTGCATTTAAGTTTTAATTTATCTAGTATTGCTGCATGCTGAGTCTGACTTCTTTGAGGTAACTTTCCAGTTCAGTATTTTGCCTTCATATCTTTTGATTTCTAGTTCCTTGTGTCATATCTGTTGTGTCATGTGTTTTTCATGTGTGATCAAGGTGCAGTATTCTGCTAGTGTGTAGTATTTGCAGCCTTCTTTGTTTTGTTTTTTCACTAGGTAGTGTATTGGTGTTTTAGAGCCCGGTGTAATTACAGTGCTGCCTTTCCACGCATAAGGTTGTAACTTGTCCTGTCCTTGGAATTAGTGCTGTTATGAGTTGGTAAGGTTCTGAGTATGTTTTGCACAAGTTTGTGTATAGTGTTTTGCAGTGGAGAGATTGTGTGTTGGCCTTACTGAGGTGACATCAACACTTTAAATTATTTTTTGTCATAACATCAGACATGGTTTTAGAATATTTAGGAAGATGATGTTGAATTGTTCCATAGATGTGTATTTGATTTAGTGTTGGTAAGTGCTTGAAACTCTGAAAGCAGTAGCTTCAACACCTTTTTATCCAAATTTTACAAAGCTTTTGAAATTGGCACTTACTGTTCCTGTTGGCACAGCTACCTGTGAGAGATGCTTTTCTGCCATGAGATGTGTAGAAACTGGATGAGATCCACAATGGGTCAGGAAAGACTGACAGCTTTATGTTTACTGAACATTGAAAGTGATCTTGGTGGAGATATTAACCTTGAGCAGATCATTAACACCTATGATGCGAAGTCTAGTCGCTGGATGTTACTTCACTAATGTGACCATTTCATTTTGGAATTTCCCATGGAAATGGCAGTGTTTAATAATTGATAACATTTTTGAATAGTATATTGGTTAATATATGCTTTGAGCAACCACTTTTTTCTTTGACATATGATACATATCTAATATCTAAAGTTAATAAAAGGTATTAATTGTGACTATTTTACTTTTACTTTTTTTTTCTGTGTGTTCTCAGACAATTATGGATGTAAGCCCCACCCTGGCACCACCTCTAACCCCGCCCCCTTTAGCCTCCCCAAACAGTTGGGCCACCGACCGCCTATGCTGGTTAAGTTACCCAGCTTACTTTGTCTGGTCATTTCAAGTGTTGCTGTTTTCCTGCTTTAGTGAAGCTTAGTAACAACCCCCCAAGCATATTTCTATACTTTTTGTACTAAATATTTGCTTATTTCTTGACTGCTTGTTAAGCTTTTTTAAATCAGTTCTCATAGTTTGTTTGTTTTTTTTGCTCCAGATGGATCTTAGTACCGTACCGTCTCGATTATCTGACCTTCATTAATCCGACCATTTGGCATATTCGACAAACTCCCCAGTGACATCATCACATTGCCATTAAGAAGAGTATGGCTTCTCTTCCTGTTTTCCGGCTTCATACGCTACACCGAAACCATGTTTGAGCTGAGACCATGCCTCTCTGGAAGGGAACCATGCTTTGTATCTGATACACTATGTGAGGGACCCCTGAGGGTCAGGGAAGAAGGGATCCGGGAGAGGAGCAAGATGGGTAGGTTTCATACCCGGGATTCCAACTACAAGTCCCAGGATCCTAGGAGCTGGGAAGCCATGCCCCCACGGAGGCATAAGTTTTTCCCAAGAGCCAGAGAAGGGAGGAGGGCTACAGTTCCCAAGAACCCTCAAAGCCCTGGGGGCAAGCAAAGGGAGCAGTAAGGGAACTACAAGTCCCAGGATCCCGAGGGAGAGGAGGGGATTGGCTGAGGAGGAATAATCAGGAGGGAGAGGACCAGCTGGGGACCATAAGGAGAGAGGAGCCCATGGAATGGGAGGTGAAGAAAGAGGTCGGAGAGGAGATCCAAGCCCAAGATGACTGGGGAAGTGAGCCCATGGAGATTGCTGCTCTAGCTCCAATACAAGGGAAGAAGTTGAAAGGCTTTATAACAAACCTTCTTCAAGACTGGGGAAAGCTTGGAGGAAAGTTAAGCAGCTGTTCCATTCAAGGGGGAGAGAGGTGCCGTGCTGTAAAGCAGTGAATGATTTCAGCTGTGGCCAGAAGTCAGACCCGGCTGGAGAAACAGGTAGTGACTTGAACTGTGTCCAGGAACCTGGCCATGCTGGGGAAGCAGTGAGTGATTTGAACTATGTCCAGAAGTCATGCCATGCTGGGGAGGCAGTTAGTGATTTAAACTGTGTCCTGAAGTCATGCCATGCTAGGAAGCAGTGAGTAATTTAAACTGTGTCCAGAAGTGGTGCCATGCTGGGGAAACAGTGAGTGACTTGAACTGTGTTCAGAATACTGCCATGCTGGTGAAACAGGGAGTGATTTAAAACTGTGTCCAGGAATCAGGCCATGGGGAAGCAGTGAATGATTTAAACTGTAAACAAATTAGGGGATCTGGCAGGGAAGTGGTTAGAGCCAGAGAGGAAAACAGTTCCCCAGATAATGCAGGAATTAATCCTGGAACAGTACTTAGAAGCCCTACCTACCGGATTAAGAGTGGATCTGGTGCAGAGGGGCTGTAAAACTTTAGAAGAAGCTATAGGACGTATGGAATGCTATTTGAAATCTCGGCACCATGGGAAGGTGGGGGAGGGACCCCAAGGAGGTGAGCATAGCCGGAGCTCCGGGTGATGCCGTTGGGTCCCCAACAGGAGGAAGGGGAGAGGGAAAGCTTTGTTACAGGTGTGGGAAGAAGGGGCATTGGCGCAAGGACTGTCATGGGAGGGTGGGCCTCACCTCTCACGCCAGTCAGCAGGTGGTTCCCCGATATACCAAAGGATAGAGGTGGGATCGCCGTGGAGGGTCTGCTGGATTCGGGAGCTGATCAGATGATGATGTCTCGGGGATTGTGGAAGCAAGTTAGGGACAAGTTAGGGGCGGAAACTACATCCTATAAAGGGGAGGTAGCGATTCAGTGCATACATGGTGCTATGACCCGCTATGCTCTGCTAGGATAACGGGGCCCAAGGGGAGTAATTGGGTAGCAGTAGCGGTCCTTCCCCGGCTTCCTCAGGAGCTTATATTGGGCAGGGACTTGGCCCCCTTTTTCTCAATGTCTAAAAGAAAAGGAGGCCCTAGTAACCACCAGGGCTCGAGCGCCAAGAGTGGGAACCTGAAACTTCCGTATCGCAGCTGTTTCTCTTTCATGTAGGTATTCTGGCTTCTCCCGGAAAAACAAGGAAGGAGCGAGTGCTTAAAAGGAATACCCAGAGGGCCCGGAGACAGGCTATGGGGGAAGCAGAAGAGGAAGGTGAGCTCCCTACTGACCCGGACTCTTAGGGGGCAGTTCCCGTATTTCTTGAGGGAGCAAGAGTCAGACCCATCTCTAACATATGCATGGGAGCAAGCCAAGGGGGAAGAGGCGACAAGCTATCCCCGATTCACGGTGGAGAAGGGCTTGCTATTCCGGTTGGCCCCGGGAGGAGGAGAGGGATAAAAGAAACAATTGGTGGTTTCTAGGGGCTTCCGGCTGCTGGTTATGATATTGGCTCATGACCACCCTCTAGGGGGACATAAAGGGGGGCAAAATACCCTAATTGAGGTACTGAATCGTTTTTATTGGCCTGGGGTGTATAAAGAAGTGGAAAAATATTGTAACTCCTGTGCTAATTGCCAAAGGGTATCTGAGCAAGGGCCAGGGCCCGTTCCTTTGTGCCCCCTTCCGCGTATAGGCCAGCCCATTTGACGGGTAGCGATGGATATTGTTGGGCCCCTTATCAAGTCCAGTAGGGGATATACCTATATATTAGTGGTGGTGGATATGACCACTAGATTTCCCTGGGCAGTGCCATTACGTAACAAGCGGTGGAGTTGCGTATATTTTGTGAGGTGGGGTTTCCCAGAGAAGTCCTGACGGATAGGGTACTCACTTCCTGTCAAGTACTGTAACCCAAGTATGGGAGGTGTTTGACATCACTTGCTGCAAAAGCACGGTCTCAGATCAAAAATGGTTCCCTGGCAGGAAAAGCAGACTCTCGAGTGAAATACTAGTGCAGCTCAAAACATCTTTAACGGTTCCCTCGCTGAAAAAGCGGAGTCTCCGGTCCAAAAATTGCTGCCATGCTGTAAAAGCAAGGTCTCGGCTCAAAACATCCCCCAAACTAATGGCTTGGTAGAACGCTTCAATAAGATTTTGAAAGCTCTTCTACTGAGGGAGTTGGGTTCTAATTATGAGCACTGGGATCAACTTTTGCCCTTTGTCCTCTACGTATGTAGGGAGAATGTCCAGGTATCCTTGGGGGTCTCATCTTTTGAGCTAATGTACGGGCGGGTTCCTAGGGGTGTTTTGGACATTCTTAAGGAACAGTGGGTGGCCCTGACCCTGAGGATAGGATAGTCGTGTCTTTTCTATACGATGTGGGAACGTCTACCAAGTTTGGGGAAATATTCCCGGGAGCGGCTCAATGATAGCCAGGAAAATCAAAGGACCTATTATGATCGAGGAGCTAAGAGGAGGGAATTCCAAATAGGGGACAAGGTCCTCATTATGATACCAGATTCCCCGCATAAATTTACCAGTAGGTAGGGGACCTTGGACAGTGCAAAGGAAGTTGGGGCCCACTACCTATGGTAAGCTATTATATTGCATCAGCCATTAGAGGAGCCAGAAACTCAGCAGATTAGGGAGTCTGGTGTAACTAGGGCTTGAGTGGAATTGCAGTCTACTCGTGGCTGATAGTGAGGCCTTCTGGGTGACAGCCCAAAGGGAGTATGCAGTTACTGGAGTCTAGCCAGATGGTATTGAAGTACATCGGGAGTGTGAAATCCGCTCTGGGTTTTAACTGAGCTGCAGGACAGGCATGAGGGTTAAGAACGTGTATTAGCCCAGAAATGTATTATTGCTTATGATCACCTGGAAAGCAATATGATTTATAGCTGAACTGTATGAAGACCAGTGCAGTGAAGTTAAGAAGGTAATAAATGTTCCAGTTTCTTTTAATCCTCTGAGTGTCATGTGGTTCCTGAGTGGATGAGCTAACAGGACCAGAGTGAATATGTAGCAAACCATGCAGTGTCTCTTGAGCCCCTTCGAACCTGGGATAGCAGGACTGGGTTACACTTCTATGATGTAATTTTTGATTTGAGACCATGCTTCTATGCATTAATTTTTGGACCTGGGACCCCGCTTTTGCAGCGAGGTAACCATTAAAGATGTTTTGAGCTGAGACCTTGCTTTTACAGCATGGCAGCAATTTTTGGACCGAGACTCCGCTTTTTCAGCGAGGGAACCGTTAAAGATGTTTTGAGCTGCACTATAGTATTTCACTCGAGAGTCTGCTTTTCCTGCCAGGAACCATTTTTGATCTGAGACCGTGCTTTTGCAGCAAGTGAACCATGGATGATGGTAAAAGAAGTGCTTAAGAAAGTGGACATTAATGAAGTTTTGAGCTGAGACTTGCTTTTAAAGCATGGCAGCAATTTTTGGACATATGTGACACTATGACCCGAGACCCTGCTTTTCCAGCCAGGGAAACACTTTTGATATGAGATCGTGCTTTTTCAGCAAGCAAACCATGGTACGATTCTTGTGTACAATGATTTTCTATGTACTCCTATTCCTGTTTGTTTACATTTATAGCACTTTCTTTATTCTTACTCTTATTCTTAGATCTGGAGAGTTTCCAGTTTTATTTGTACTGTACTGATTTCTGCTTCAAACTGTTATTGACTGGAGAAGACAAAGCAGTGAGTTCTGCTCGGTTCATA
>NW_021963711.1:0-60378 GCF_901765095.1 Microcaecilia unicolor | reverse complement strand
ACTGTTTCATCATCTTCAGATCCTCAGACACTAGCATCCCAAGATCCCCCTCCCTATCTGTGCATATCAGCCTCTCACTGCCTAGGTAAGATTAAAATGCTTAATATGACATTTATTGTACTTATTTAAAATTATTACTAATTAAAATTTTCTTTAAAATTTTAAATATACATAAATAAGTTAAAATATTAGATACTGCCTACTGGATCCAGTGTCTACAATACTAACACTTTTTCTTCCTTTACAGGTAATCTGCCAGAAAATAACATTCAGGTAAATATTGTATGTGTAAAATATTCAATAATAAAGAACCTTTAAATTGAAAATTCCAATGAATTACTTCTAAATAACTTCTTTTCCCTTTCTCTTACAATAAATGGTATAAATGGTAAGTGTAGCTATTAAATATTTCTTAAAAACAGGTTTAACAGAAACCATTTAATTCGTTTAACTTATTCTTTTCTCTGTTAGGATTCAAGTTCTATATTGTGATTGAAGGTAAGTATCTCAGGAAATTAAGTTTTCCTTTTAGTATCTGAATGTCCTAATGTCCTTTAATTATTTTTCTTTCTTCTTAACTTATCTTGTTCTTCAAGCTCTCTTGGTTTTAATTTTTTCATCTGTCTTAGATGACTTGAAAGTTGATCTTCATCCTAAAATCCTGGGTGTGTGCAGATCCATTTTTCAGTGCGCCTGTAAAAAATGCCTTTTTAAATTGTTGCCGAAAATGGATGTGCGGCAAAATAAAATTGGCGTGTCCATTTGGGTCTGAGACCTTACTGCAAGCCATTGACTTAGGAGTAAATTCTCTCGCGCTAACCATGAAGTAATCACCTACGGGTGTCACTGGAGTTACCGCCCGATTTTTCGCCATGTAGTATGTAGTAGACACACGAAGAAATGACATTTCCACATGGGCCACATAGCCAGGCGGTAACTCTGAATTGGCGCACGTTGGGCACACATGGGCGCCTAGACGGCTTAGTAAAAGGCCCATAAATAAAATAAAATTCCCTTTAAGTGGGAAAAAAACTATTTTGTCTGAGTGTCCTCACTGAGTGTTGTTTACTAAAGCTTAGCTTGAGCCCCTGCTGCTGATAACTCGAGCTAAGCTTCAGTAAACAAGGGGGCAAAACTTTTAATTTTCCTTCCCTCACTTTAACTAGAAGGAGATATAATCTTCAATTTCTTCTGTCTTCTTCTTCAGAATGTCATTCATTTAAGTATCATTCACTCTTCTAAATACATCACTTTAAAGTGACATTTTCTCTAAACTCAGGACACCAGACCTCTGGTGTGTTTTTCACACCCAAATTAAACTAAAAGGTCTATATACTGTAGCTGGGTCCCCCTTCCAGGACCCAGCCAGGATTGACGCTGCTTAGCTTGCTTCTTCACCAGACTGTTGCCTCACTTCACACCACCTTGGCCTGTTCTGGGAAGTCAGCACCAGACCCCCTGAGAGCTTGCAGGACTTCCTCCTCTCTCTATTGTTTCTACAGAGGCTCAATCAAGGCAAAGCGTTTATAGAAAAAAAAACTTATTTTCTTGCTTCCATTCAGCATACACACAAAAGGAAAACACCTTACTCCCAGGTTGTTAGGTTGCTGCCAAAGTCTCATTCAGGGTTTAAACAGTCCATATAACTTCACTTTAGCCAAAATTACTTCTTTTAGGGAACAGTACATTATCAGAAAGAAAACACCATAGCTTGGTAGGTTGCAGCCCAGACCTTTCCAGTATGAAACATTTTACATAGTCTTTCTTACAGCACAGCTACACAGCTTGGTCCCACCTGGTTCAGGCTGGGGTTTCAATTGTGCCCAGCCCTCTTTCTCTCCCAGGGGCTGCACCTGTTTCCTCTTTAGTACAGATCTCCCCCAGCGCCTCAGTCTCTCTCCTCTGGTCTTCCACCAGTCTCTCCAAGGCACAGCTAGCCACCCTCTTACAGCAGCTTTTCGGGTTTGAGCCAGAGCTCCAATCGCCATCTGTTCCTCCTCTAGTCCTTCAGTAACCTCCATTTTATCCTCCTCTTCAACTTCCCCCGCCCCCCAACCTCTCCAGCTGGCCTCATCACCTCCCTCAGAGACCATTTCCCAATCTTCTATCTCCTCCCCTAATTCTTGCCAGCCGGGTGGGGAAGAGAGGGATTCTGGGACTGGTAGTTCCTTCTCTTCTTCCTTAACCCGGCCAACCTCTCTGCCTCCGGTAGCGCAGCTTTCTGAATGTGGGTGTTGTGCACATGAAGTCTGCCCCGTTGGGGTTCCCCGGCTGCCTGCACCCCCCTTCTGAGTGCCTTCCTCTATCATGTCTCCCCTCAGCCATCTCTTCTCCAAGCTGAAAAGCCCTAGCCTCCTTATTCTTTCTTCATAGGGAAGTCGTTCCCATGCCCGCTATCATTTTAGTCGCCCTTCTCTGCAACCTTTTCCAATTCTACTGTATCTTTCATGAGATGCGGCGACCAGAATTTAACACAATACTCAAGGTGCGGTCGCACCATGGAGTGATACAACGGCATTATAACATCCTCACACTGTTTCCATACCTTTCCTATATACTCAACATTCTATTTGCTTCCTAGCTGCAGCAGCACACTGAGCAGAAAGTTTCAGTGTATTTAATCAACGACGACACCCAGATCCCTTTCTTTGGTCCGTAACTCCTAACGTGGAACCTTGTATGACGTAGCCATAATTTGGGTTCTTTTTTCCCACATGCATCACCTTGCACTTGCTCACATTAAACATCATCTGCCGTTTAGCCGCCCAGTCTCCCAAGGTCCTTCTGTAATTTTTCACAATCCTCTTGTGAGTTAACGACTTTAAATACTTTGTGTCATCAGCAATTTAATTACCTCGTTAGTTACTCCCATCTCTAAATCATTTATAAATATATTAAAAAGCAGCGGTCCTAGCACAGACCCCTGAGGAACCCCACTAACTACCCTTCTCCATTGTGAATACTGCCCATTTAACCCCACTCTCTGTTTCCTATCCTTCAACCAGTTTTTAATCCACAATAGGACATTTCCTCCTATCCCATGACCCTCCATTTTCCTCTGTAGCCTTTCATGAGGTACCTTGTCAATGCCTTTTGAAAATCCAGATACACAATATCCACATGTTTGTTTACTCCTTCAAAGAATTGAAGTAAATTGGTCAGCAAGATTTCCCCACACTAAAGCCGTGCTGACTTGGTCTCAGTAATCCATGTCCTTTGATGTGCTCTGTAATTTTGTTTTTAATATAGCCTTACCATTTTCCCGGATCTCCCCTGGAACCTTTTTTAAAAATCGGTGTTACATTGACCACCCTCCAATCTTCCGGTACCACGCTCGATTTTAAGGATAAATTGCATATCACTAACAGTAGCCTCCGCAAGCTCATTTTTCAGTTCTATCATCCGGTCCAGGAGATTTGCTACTCTTCAGTCTGCTGACCTGCCCCATTTGTCCTCCAGGTTTACCGTGAAGTCAGTAAGTTCTCCGACTCGTCCGCTTGAAATACCATATCCCACCCAAATTTCCTCAGTGAAGACCGAAGCAAAGAATTCATTGAATCCTCTCTGCTACGTCTTTGTCTTCCTTGATCGCCCCTTTTATCCCTTGGTCATCCAGCGGCCCAACCGATTCTTTTGCAGCTTCCTGCTTTTAATATACCGAAAAAAACTTTTACTATGTTTTTTTGCCTCGAATGCTATGCTTTTTTTTCGTAATCCCTCTTGGCCTTCTTTATCTGCGCCTTGCATTTACTTTGACACTCCTTATGCTGCTTCTTGTTACTTTCAGACGGTTCCTTCTTCCATTTTCTGAAGGCATTTCTTTTAACCCTAATAGCTTCCGTCACCTCACTTTTCAACCACGCCAGCTGTCTTTTGGACTTCTGTCTTTCTTTTCTAATTCGCAGAATATGTTTGGCCTGGGCCTCCAGGATGGTATTTTTGAACAGTGTCCATGCCTGTTGTACAGTTTTTACCCTCTCAGTTGCCCCCCTAAGTTCTTTTTTAACCGTTCTTCTCATTTTATCAGTCTCCTTTTTTAAAGTTAAACGCTAACGTATTTGACTTCCTATGTATAGTTACTTCAAGGTTGATATCAAAACTGATCATATTATGATCACTGTTATCAAGCGGCCCTAGTACCATAACGTCCCTCAACAGATCATGTGCTCCACTAAGGGCCGTCTAGAATTTTTCCTTCTCTTGTCGGCTCCTGCACCAGCTGCTCCATAAAGCTGTCCTTGATTTCATCAAGGAATTGTACCTCTCTAGCGTGTCCCGATGTTACATTTACCCAGTCTATATTTGGATAATTGAAGTCACCCATTATTATCACATTGATCATTTCTGCGTCTACCTGATCATCTTGGCGAGGCGGACGGTAGTACACTCCTACACCGTCCTTTTCTCAAAAATGATTCTCACAATGATTCCAAAGGTGTGATTTGTGTCCTGCTGAATTTGTAATCTATCTGAGTCAAGGCTCTCGTTAATATACCATGCTACCCCTCCACCAGTCCGGTCCAGTCTATCACTACGATATACTTTGTACCCTGGTATGACAGTGTCCCCACTGGTTATCCTCCTTCCACCAGGTCTCAGTAATGCCTATTATATCCAATTTTCATTTATTGCAATATATTCCAACTCTCCCATCTTATTTCTTAGACTCCTAGCATTTGCATATAGACATTTCAGAGTATGTTGTTTGTTCATATTTGCATGATGCTTAGTACTTGACACTATTGATTTGCCATCTTTTGTCTGATCTTTAGTTGTATTTAAGGGCACCTGGCCTACCATGGTCTGTTCAACCTCACTACTATCCAGAAACCCTATCTTCCCTGTTTGTGAGGTATCTTATCCCGAACCATGCGCTGTTGTGCGACTGTCGGCCTTTCCCCATCTCTAGTTTAAAAGCTGCTCTATCTCTTTTTGACAAAACTGTTTTGCCACAGAATAAAAATTACCTTGAGATAGTTATCAGTCTAAACTGACCAGATGAAACTCTCCTCTGAATTAAATTTTCCTTATAAAGTATACACTTTCTCACTTCAGACAACTTTTATTTTTATTTTTGGACATAAACTCTTCATTGTCATACACTAAAACTCTCTCACTCATACAGCACTTCTGCTCTCTTCAAAGCTGTCTGTTGCTCTCCCCACAGCTGTTTCTGTTCAGGTTCCCTAAATGACCAGAACAGCCAATCAGAAAGCTCCTGACAAACCTGCAGCTCACTCTAACATTCCATTTACCTATCCTATATAATAAAAGCTCCTCCAACGTTCTGAAGCCAGCAGCGTTGCAGTGAAGCCTGAAGCCCTGAGGTGTTTGTCGGCTTCGTAATAGCTCCGCCCTCCACAAGAATCGCACCACTCGGTCAAAGCCTCAAAGCCCCGCCCTCGGAGCCTTCCGTCCTCTGAGCCCTCCCCACTCGCTAGCCCCGCCCTCGGAACACAGCCAGCTGGCTAAGTTGCTCGCGCGTGTTCCGCCCTCCCACCCCTCGCGCCATGTCACTCACTCAGTTCCTGGCGCTGCTCAACAAACAAAAACCCGCCTGAATCTGTCTGTTTCATCTGTTTCTGAACAACAGACGCCGAGATACCACGCAGGGTGCCGCCAGACGTGAAAGCCACCAGGAAAAGTGCAGCACAGTTCTGCTCATCGCAACAACACTGTGAACTACAATGGACAGACTGACTGGCACCACTGAGTCTACTGCAAGCTAACGACCTGTGTCTCTCAGTATCGTAAATACTCATTATCACAGTCAAACATACTCTCACACATTCACACTCTGTTTCTCACATAGTCACACATACTCACTTTCTGTCTCTTACAGACATAGGGTTACCATTTTGTGTCCTCTGAAAAAGAGGACACATGTCACGCCCCCTACCCCCCCCCGCCACGCCTCATACCCCGCCACGCCCCTCTATTCCCCGCCCCCAGTCACATGGTTCCCCCCTCACTTACTATCTAGCCCTGGTGGTCTAGTAGGGTCTTCTCTTCGGGGCAGGAAAGAGCCCCCTCTTTCCTGCCCGGAGCGCTGCCTGTCCTTGCCTGCTGCATCCTCCTCGGTCTGGCTGGAGATTCAAAATGGCCACCGAGAGTTGAAGTGGCCTCGCGAGAGTTCAACTCTCGGCGGCCATTTGAATCCCCAGCCAGACTGAGGAGGATGATAGACAGGGGAGGCAGCGCTCCAGGCAGGAAAGAGGGGGCTCTTTCCTGCCTCGAAGACGTCACTAGACCACCAGGGAACATGGTAAGGAAGGGGAGGGGACGGGAGTAGGGTTACCACGGTGCCGATCACCCGCCCACACGCACGCGCCTGCCCGCACCCGCGCAGACGTTTGTCCAGAAATCACGGACAAACGTGGGTGCAGGCAAATCCGCCGGACGCCCCGGACATGCCCTCAAAAAGAGGACATGTCCGGGGAAAATCCGGACGAATGGTAACCCTATACAGACATACACTCAGTCTGTCAAAAACTCTGAAATCTGTCTCAGGGTGACAGAGTGTACACCCTCCCCCCATCAAAAAACCCCAGCTGTATCGCTGTATCTCACTCATACACTGTGTATCTCTGACTTCAACTCTCTGACAGACACTCAGTCTGTGAACAGTCTCTCTCTCCTCTTTCTCTCTCTCTCACACACACACAAACACATAATACTACTCCCACCCCCATTTGGAGCTGTCTGTCACACATACTACAACCCCCCCCCCCCCCCCCCCATGGATCTGTATGACAATAATACATACACACACAATGTGTATCTCAGACTTCCACTCTCTGACACACACACACTGTTTCAAACACACTTATTCTCTCACTCTCTGTGTCACACATATTACACCCCCCAAACCCATTGCACATGTGTCTCACTGATACACACACACACACACACAACACACACACACACACACACACACACACACCCACACACACACACACACACACTATATGTATCTGTGTCTTCCACTCTTCTGACAGATACTCAGACTGTCAAACACTCTGATTCTCTCTTTCTCTGTGTCACACAGTCTACACCCCCCACCCCCATTTCAGCTGTCTACAACCCAACCCCCATTTCAGCTATTCTACATCCCCACCCCCCATCTCACCTGTCTCTCACTCATACACACACATAGCTGTGTTTCTCAGTCTTCAACTCTCTGACACACACTCAGTCTGTGAAACAGTCTTACTCACTCACTCACTCTCTCTCTCTCTCTGTCACACATACAACCCCCCCCCCCCACACACACATTGCAGCTGTCTCTCACTCATACATACACATACACACTTGCAGAGTACAGACCTGTGGTGATGAGGTGTTGGAAGGAGAGCTGCCTGTACCCTGTGGCTGCTGAACCAGGGGCGTAGCCACGGGTGGGCCTGGGTGGGCCAGGCCCACCCACTTTTGCCCAAGGCCCACCCAGGAACGGCCCCCGCCTCCGGAAGGTCATCGCTGTGTTTTTCCTCCCTTGTTGCTCCTTTCCCTGTGCTCCCACCTCAATCCGCGAGTCCAGCACTTCAGTTTTTTTTCTCCCTGCTTTTGCCGCGGTACTTCTAACTGGCGTGCGTGCGCAGCGATTCACACACACAGGCCGGCTTCAGGGTTCGCTCTTCCGCATCCCGACCTCTCCGATGCAACTTCCTGTTAGGGCACGATGCACGCGGCAGAGGGAACCTCGGAGCCGGCCCGTGTCTGTGAATTGCTGCGCACGCACGCACGCATGCCAGTTAGAAGCAAGCACTGCGGCAAAAGCAGGGAGAAAAAAAAACTGACTCGCGAACGAGGTGGGGCACAGGGAAAGGAGCAATAGAAGGGAGGAAAAAGACAGAGATGACCTTCCGGGGGGGGGGGGGGGGGGGGCAGAGGGAAGGGAGACAAGTGCTGCCCTGTGGGAGTGGCTGTAGGGAGAGTGAGTGGCTGCATGGGTGCTGGACATATGGGGGGGGCTTTAGGGAGAGAGGGGCTGGAGCTGTTGGGGGAGGGGCCTGGAGGGAAGGGAGAGAAGTGCTGGATCCATGGGGTAGGCTCAGGATGGAGAGAAGGGAGAGGGGTACTGGACATGTGGAGGGGGATCTGGAGGGGAAGGGAGACAAGTGTTGCCCTGTGGGAGTGGCTGTAGGGAGAGTGAGTGGCTGCATGGGTGCTGGACATATGGGGGGGGGCTTTAGGGAGAGAGGGGCTGGAGCTGTGGGGGAGGGGCTGGAGGGAAGGGAGGAGAAGTGCTGGATCCATGGGGTAGGCTCAGGATGGAGAGAAGGGAGAGGGGTACTGGACATGTGGAGGGGGATCTGGAGGGAAGGGAGACAAGTGTTGCCCTGTGGGAGTGGCTGTAGGGAGAGTGAGTGGCTACATGGGTGCTGGACATATGGAGGGGGCTGTAAGGAGAGAGGAGCTGGAGCTGTTTGGGGGAGGGGCTGGAGGTAAGGGAGAGAAGTACTAGATCCATGGGTAGGCTCAGGATGGAGAGAAGGGAGAGGGGTACTGGACATTGGGAGGGGGATCTGGAGGGAAGGGAGACAAGTGTTGCCCTGTGGGAGTGGCTGTAGGGAGAGTGAGTGGCTGTATGGGTGCTGGACATATGGAGGGGGCTGTAAGGAGAGAGGAGCTGGAGCTGTTGGGGGAGGGGCTGGAGGGGAAGGGAGAGAAGTGCTAGATCCATGGGGTAAGGCTCAGGATGGAGAGAAGGGAGAGGTGTACTGGACATGTGGAGGGGGATCTGGAGGGAAGGGAGACAAGTGTTGCCCTGTGGGAGTGGCTGTAGGGAGAGTGAGTGGCTGCATGGGTGCTGGACATATGAGGGGGGCTGTAAGGAGAGAGGAGCTGGAGCTGTGGGGGAGGGACTGGAGGGAAAGGGGCTGGAGGGAAGGGAGAGAAGTGCTGGACCCATGGGGGTAGGCTGGAGAGAAGGGAGAGGGTTACTGGACTTGTGGGGGGGGGTGGGTCTGGAGGGAAGGGAGAAAGGTGTTGGACCCTTTGGGGGGAGGGGGGAAGGGAGAGAGTTGTTGTACTCATGGGAGGCGGCAGCGGTTGACTGGCTGGAAGACGAGAGGTGCTGAACCTGGGAGAAGGGAAAGGAAAAGAGGTACTGAAGCCAAGGGATGAAAGAACAGGGAGTCAATACTAAACAAACAGAACAAGTGAGAAAAGGAGGGAGGGCAGGCCAAGCCAACTGTGGGCAGGAAGGAGGGAGGGGAGAGAAGCTGGATGGGGAAAGATAGTGGCACAAAGATGGATGGTTGAGCATGAAGAGAGAAAAAATGTCAAATGAACAGAAAGACCCCTAGTGAGAGAGTTAAGAGAAGGCAGTGGTTAGCAGAAATCAGAGCCTGGGATGAACATTATTTGGAGAAAAAAAAAAGACCAAACAACAAAAGGTAGAAAATATTTTTATTTTCTATTTTGTGATTAGAATACATCAGACTTGAAATGTACATTCTGCCAAATGTGGTGTTAATATGGCTGGGGCCCAGGGCAGAAATCTAGGAGGGACCCAAAGCACATTATCAGGCTGCACCTTCTTCAAGTTCTGGCAGGCTTGGGGCTCTCTCTGGCCAGGAGGCCAGGGCAGTTGCCCTAGCTGCACTCCTCTAACACCATCCCTGGCATGTGTCATCTTTCTTTTTTGCACAGTATATATAGAGGAAATGCATCTCTTTCTATTTCTCTGGTATTGTAACTACATGAAAAGGCTGGCTTCTTGGGATTTCGGTTAATTGATGTTTATATTGTGGTCACCTATTCTGTATTTGGCATTTGTGTACTGTGTGTGTGACCAAGGTATTCTTTTAGTATGAATTTCTATGTAGCATTCGTGTAATTTGGCTTGTTCAGTTTTTCTAATAGATGTTGATATTTTAGGGCATTACTGTAATATTTAAGCCCCTAAAATATCATAGGTAGAATCCTTGTTTTGGGAGCTAGTGCTGAAATGATAGATTTGATCTAGGTTCTGAGTAGCTTGAATTACTTTACACATCTGTTATTGAGATTACACAAGAGATTTGGTGAGTTTTGGGGAAGTGTCCTAGCCCTGCTCTGCATCCACTGTTGGGGAAAGGCCAGGGGGTTCTGTGGATGCAGAATGTATTTGGCTTCAATACCATATAAGACAGAGCTTCCAAACTGTGGGGTCACAACTTGAGTGGGCTCTTCATGGTACATTGTTCTGCATCTTCGGGGGGGGGGGGGGGGTCACATAATTTTATTTGGCCACTATTATGGGGTTGTGACCACAAAAGAATTGACAAACCCTGATACAGGAGAAGCATAAATGTGTTGAGGGACCATGGCTCAATGGGGACTGAAGAGTGCAGTTTTTGGACTTTCCTCTAGCTTCAGTGTGGCCTGCACTGCTACCCTTATTGGGAGCGAAGTAGGGGTGGAGCATGGGGTGAGGCAGAGCACGGGTGCATCAGGTGGTGGGTTTTTTCTTTCAGAAAGTTGGCAACCCTAGTGCCCACCCATCCAACCTGTTGGCCCACCAAAAAATTGCCTTCTGGCTACGCCACTGTGCTGAACAATGCAGAGGGAAGGGGCCCCCCTGCAGGAGGGCCCAGCTGAAAGGCCTAGCACACTTGGAGCTGAGAAACACCACTCGAGCCCAAGCATGCAACAAGAGAACCAGGAGAGCCCAGGCCAGTGGACGGAGGAAGGACCAGAGCCCAGCGGCGCTTGCTGAGGAGCCAGCTCACCCTGACTGTAAGTCCTGGCCATAACATTCCTAAGCTGGGTGAAGAACAGGGGCAAGAAGGCAGGGCCCGGGTCCACAGCGGAGTTCTCTGCATCCAGTATCAGAGGAGAGGTGGAGGAAGATAGTAGCAGAGGTCTGAGGAGGACGTTAGTGAGGAAGAGGAGGAGGAGGAGGAATCCAGGCCTAGGCCTGGCAGAAGAAAGAGGCCCAGAAAATGACTCCTGAAGAGTCATTAGATCAGTGAAGAAAATTAATCGAGTAGAAGGTGAATAGAGGTACGAGGAAGTGGCTGAAGCTAGCCAAAAACTATGTGTAACCTGGCTTTCCACTGGACCACAAGACAAATAGTTAAGGGAGTTGAAGCACTCACAGAAGCGGCTTACAGCAAAGCAAAGGCAGCTGCAAAAGCAAAGACTGCATAGGTAATCCCCGTCGTGATATTTTCCTGAACAGGAACCTGCAGCGACTGCCCAGACGCAGTCCTAGATCCAGCAAGACGCGGAACCCAGACACACACAGGACTCCGTGGTTCCAGAGACCCAGAGGCTCTGCTGGAAGGGACAGCAGGGGAAGAGAACCAGCAGCAGCCAGAAGGAGGGAAATGACAAGACTGACACAAATAATTCCCAGTTATCACCAGTATTTTATTCTTACAGGATTCCCAAGAGCTAGGTGCTCCATCCACTTACCAGCTTTGTGGAACAGGGGCTCCTAGTCAGTTGTGGCAGACATCATAGATAAGGAGGGGCTCCAGCACTGCAGGCAGCAAGAGAGCCTGGCAAGTTTGGAACACAAAGAGCTATGAAACTGAACAAATTCAAAAACATCCATTATACTTAGAGAGCTGCAGGGCATAGCCGAACCCACAAGAAGAGCTTAGGTTTGCTGGGAGAGACAGAGAGGAAAGACAGCCTGGAGAATCAGAACAGTTGAATGCTGAGGAGAATCAGAACAGTTTGAATGCTGAGGCTGGAGAAGAATCACTACACACTGAACAAGTACAGACGTTACCAGGAACAATGGGAGGGAAAGCAGAGCAAAAACGGTTTTGCAGCTGGAGACATAGACTGAAGAGGATGGGAAAGTACACGAATGGTAGTAGTGGAGATGGAAGATGCTGAGAGCAAATATGGTGGACAGAGGGCGGGAACACCACAGTCACTCATGGACAGAATTGATAGGGCAAACCTCTGAGCAGGGCTGTCCAAGAGCTGCCATCCAATCTCAATCAGAAGTGCTCATGACATCATGTGGGAAGCCCAGTGACATGCAGGAGCTCCCAATAGGATTCTGCTACTCAGAAACAAGAAGAAAGAGCAGAAGGGAGCTTCACAGAAACTCAAGCACATCAAAGCAGGAGTTCCAGAAAAGAAAGAGAGAATCGTGGAGAGTGTCAGCTGCACCAGGAGGCAGAGCCAAGACCCAGATCGAGTAAGACAGTACCAGATACAGAGAAACTGCATGGAGGAGAGTGTCAGCTGCACCAGGAGGCGGAGCCAAGACCCAGACTGAGTAAGACAGTGCCAGATACAGAGAAAGTGCATGGAGGAGAGTGTCAGTTGCACCAGGAGGCGGAGCCAAGAACCAGACCGAGTAAGACAGTGCATGGAGGAGAGTGTCAGTTGCACCAGGAGGCGGAGCCAAGAACCAGATCGAATAAGACAGTGCATGGAGGAGAGTGTCAGCTGTACCAGGAGGCAGAGCTAAGACCCAGATCGAGTAAGACAGTGCCAGATACAGAGAAAGTGCATGGAGGAGAGTGTCAGCTGCACCAGGAGGCGGAGCCAAGACACAGACTGAGTAAGACAGTGGCAGATACAGAGAAAGTGCATGAGGAGAGTGTCAGTTGCACCAGGAGGCGGAGCCAAGAACCAGACCGAGTAAGACAGTGCATGGAGGAGAGTGTCAGCTGCACCAGGAGGCGGAGCCAAGACTCAGACTGAGTATGACAGTGTCAGAAACAGAGAAAGTGCATGGAGGAGAGTGTCAGCTACAAGAGGAGACAGATCCCAGACCTGATCTGAGTGGGACAGTTGCAGAGCAAGGGAACGAGTGCTGGTTGGGAACAGCAGCAACTGGCAAAGGACTGGAAGTAGGACATTGCAGAGGGGGGGGGGGGGGGGGTCACGTGATGGCTGGATCCTGAGCAGACGTGCCTTGGCTGCTCTCCTCACCATAGCTAGAAAAACTGCTATATAACTGCTTCACACCCCAGTTCAGAAATCTGTGTGCCTACCTGAAACATCGAGGAACATCCCAGGTGTTGATTGCCCAGCTGCAGAGGTGTTTTAAGGGGATATTCTGGGCATGCCAGCTCGGACCCCGCGAACACAGAGAATCCGCGGAGCGCATCTCTTTGGCAAAATGGCGTCCGGAGTAACTTCTGCAGGGGAGAATCAGCAGCAGACCCCACCAGTGATTGCATTACAAGAAGCTGCAATTAAGGAAATAATGAAACATATGGCGGCAGTGCTGGATGACAAACTGTCAGCCCTTCACGCTTTTATGGACGATATGAAAGAAAATCTAGTAGCGCAGGGCAATCGTATACAGCACGCAGAGGTACGAATATCCCGCCAGGAGGATTTGGTGAGTGGAGTGAATTCCCAGATGGCTGCGCTTGAGAAACGTTGTAAAATCTTAGAAGAGAAAGTAGAAGATCAAGAAACCGGAAGCAGAAGAAATAACATCAGGCTGGTAGGGGTCCCAGAAAGTGTAAAGGAAAAGGAACTGTGGGACCTAGTAGAGTCGTGGCTACCCAGAGAGTTGGGACTGGAGGTTGATGGCCAGAGGCTCCGGGCTGAGCGGGTGCATCGCGTGGGTTGTCTTTAAGGAGCAGAACAGCAAGCCACGACCGGTAATCGCCCGCATCTTTAACTACGCTGAGAAGGCTCAGCTAATGGCCAAGTATCGGCAGCGAAGGAATGTGGTCCATAACGGCACAAGTATTCAGGATTTTTCACCGAGAGTGTCGGAGATGAGGAAACGACTCTCACCGTATTGTTCCCAGCTATTCAACAAAGGAGTCAAGTTTTCGCTGCAATACCCAGCACGGGTACGAGTGCAGCACGAGGGCAAGGTTTTGTTTATGGAGAGCCCTGAAGAGCTGCGAAGTTTCCTGGCTAATTTGTAATATGAGGAGGACTTGTGCTGCAGTTGGAGCAGAGAGCCTGGTTGGGGGCGGGGTGCTAACTTGAAACAGGCGAAGCCTTATTAGACAGACTAAGGAACTGCACTCAATTGGGACACTGTTGGAGGTCGTGATGAGGGATTTGTGTTTTTTTTTTTTTCCTCCCTTCTTTCTTTTTCTTCAGACGAACAGGGTGTTCCTTGTACTGGACAGTATGACAGCAATTAAACAGCCCGTATGCAGCAAGGAGGCAAACTGCTTGGCGGGAGTGTGTGATAGACTGGGGTGTGACAGGAGAACTGGTGAGAAAGTAGGCGGATCTCACAACATCAGCCAGATGGAGGGTAATACTATTAACTGTTGCCTGGTAGCTTGAAAATGCGGATGGAAGCCAGCGGAGCTGCCTGCATCACAATGATTTGTTTATATTGTTGTTAATTGCATTTTTCTGTGCTCTCTGGTGGGCGGGTAAAATGTAAAAGATATACGCAGGGGCAGTGTGTTTATAGTGTGCTAAACTATAACATGTTATTGCAGATAAGTGCAAGTAGTGGGGGGTTTGAAAGGGAAGGAGCAACTGCTGAGGAAGGTCCAGTGTTCGATGTTTTTTCTCATGCATTTGTGGGGTTGCAAATTCACTCACATGGATGGGGGTGGGGGCTGGATAAATGTACAATGCTGGTGTAATGTGACAGAGATGGAGCTCAGCTCGATGTTTAGTGCAGTAGGGGTTCAGATACATAATGTTCGAGGGAGGGCATGCTGTGGGAGGATGTTTGGGAGCTGTTGAAAGAGTATACTTGGTGCAGGATGGATGATGAGGTAGGAGGGGGGAGAGTTGGTAGAGGGAAGGTGGGGGGGAGGTTTCAGGCGGGGGGGGGGGGATGGGGGATGGGGATTGCACTCCTGGAGTCAGGTACAAGCCATTGGGAAGTGATGAACAGCTGGTCATACCATTGGGCTGGGATAGGAACGAGGTAGTGAGCTGGGACACTACCTTGGGACAGAGATGGATCTGCTGGATGTCGAAGTCTACTTATGAGTAATTTAAGATTTGGATCATGGAATGTTGATGGGATACATTCGCCCATAAAACGTACTAAGATCCTGTCCCATTGTTCCAAGTTAAAAATAGATGTATTATTTCTGCAGGAAACGCACCTTTCCCAAGTGGAACACCAAAACTAAAAAAGGATGGGTGGGTGATCTGGTCTCTGCGTCCTTTTTGTTAAAGCAGAGAGGCGTTGCTATTCTGTTCCATAAAAAGCACCATGTATGCATGCATAAATTGATTCAGGATCCGGGGGGTAGATTTATCATCTGGATGGGGGAAGTTGCGGGCCAGAGGGTTGCTCTTTGTTCTGTATATGCACCAAATGTATATTCTCATTCTTTTATCTCAAGTCTTATTGCGCAGTTGGTGACAGTAAGCGGGTATCAGCTGGTGCTAGGAGGGGATTTCAACATTACTGCGGATCCCTTGATAGATTGTAAGCCAGCTAAAGCTAGACCCCCGGCATGGAAGGATAAAGGGGTAAATTTGTTGATGAGTGAGTTAAGCCTGATAGATGTTTGGAGACTGCTGCACCCGGATTCGTATGATTACACCTATTTCTCCCAGGCGCACGGTGTACATGCCAGGTTGGATTATTTGCTCTTGGGTGCCTCTCTCTTTTTGCGGGTAGTGGCTGCGGATATTGTAGATGGGGCAATCTCAGACCATTGTTTGGTTTGGGTAGATATACGTGGGCAACAGCAAAGAGAGAAGCCAGTGTGGCGTATGAACCCCACATTGTATATGGACTCCGAGTTCCGAGCTTTCTTGCTTGAAAGGTGGGAGAATTATTTGAAGGAAAATGACCCAGATATTGGGAGGCAGGAAAGGCAGTGATGAGGGGGCATATATTGGGATATGTGGCCAGGACTCGTAGGGAAGGGGAGAGCCAACTTGTTGCCTTGGCGACCCAATTGCAGCAACTGAGGGGGAAACATATTTTCACCAAAGATGAGAGGGTAAAAAGAGAATATTATGCTATATGTAAGCAGATCAATGATCTTCTGACTGCGAGGGCAGCACAGGACATTCAAATGTATAAGTATAATTTGTACCGATGGGGGAATAAAGCAGGGAAGCTGCTGGCCGCTCTTGTTAAGGGGAGAGCGGCGAGAAAAACCATCACTAGCATTCGGCAGTCAGGGGGTACAGTGGTAACAACTGACACAGAGATACAACAAGAGTTTGTGAAATTTTATCAGGCCCTCTATGATAAGGGGGAAATAGACAGTGAGCAGAGTCTTTCTTTCAGGGTTTGGTTCTACCCCAGCTATCACAGGCACAAAGGGAAGCTCTGAATACTCCGGTGACAGGAATGGAGATAGGACAGGCAATTAAGCGTATGAAACTGGCAAAGGCGCCGGGGCCTGATGGGCTTGGGCCAGAGTTTTATAAGATTCTGGGTATGAAAATCAGTCCTCCCTTTCAAGAGCTGTGCCATCATTTGTGCGATGTGGGAGAGGCAGGGAGGAATTTAACACATGCTCATATTGTGGTGCTCCCCAAACCTGGGAGGGATGAGGAGCTGTTAGGATCGTATCGGCCAATATCGGTGGAGATGGGAAGGTGTGTCATATTAGACGTTTTAATTAGAGGGGTAGCAGTGCGAATCATCAACTTTTATGGGCCCCAGATTAGCTGGGAACGCAAGCAGCTGTTGCTCCGGGTGAAACCGTATTTATATACAAGCAAATTGGTGGTATTCGGAGGAGACTTTAATATGGTCTTACAGCAAGCAGATAGAAAGGGGTCCAGGCGTCAGGTGGGTTATGACAGCCTCCTGCTGGCAGCAATTGTAAAACAGGCAAGACTGGAGGTGGCGGGAGGGAAGGGTTTACTTTTAGAAGGGGAGACACGGAGAGCCGTATTGACTGGCTCTTTGTAGGCGGATCGGCTAGGTTTCAGGGGCAGCCGAATAGATGGACGGAATATTCAGATCATGCCTTAGTTTCCACAGTCTTAACAATATGCGAAGGGGCGCAGAAAGGCCCAGGATTTTGGAAACTAAGTGCAAAATCATTAGAAGTAGAGGAAAACAGACAAATATTTGAGGGCTTTTTAGCAGACCAAGAGCCTGGTGGGACATGGTAAAGGGGCGAGTCAAGGCCCTTTTCCAGTCCCTAGCCAGGAAGCAGAGTCAGGGGTTACAGGCACAGAGCTGTCGTCTTCGCAAGCAATTGGACCACGTGGTCTCCAACCATCTGGAGAAGGGAGAGATAGAAGCTTTGCAGGCCCAGTTGAGGATGTTGCAATATGATCGATACGCCGCTTTGCTTCTGGAAAGGGAATATGGGCATCGGTATTCCCCGGATCCTTTCCAGAATTGCAAGGTAGCGGTAGGACACAAGGTCATTTATGCTATGAGAGTTGAAGCAGGGCAGCGATTGATGGACCAACATTCAATCGAGGCCAGGGTCATTCGGTTTTACACCCAATTGTGGGGGAAAGAGAGCTTGGATTCTAACTTCATGCTATCATACGTGCAGAGTGCCCCAGGCTTGGAAAAGGTTTCGGTGGGGGAGATGGAACAACTGCTCAGGCCCGTTACCACAGGAGAGGTAGATGATGCTATTGATACGCTATCAGCACGGACAACTCCGGGTCCCGATGGGCTGACCCCGGAGTTCTACAAAAAATTCCATGCGGTCCTGATTCCAGTGTTAGCGGCAATTTTTAATAATTGTTTGCAGAATAATTGTTTGGCCCCTTCAGAGCAGTGTTCTATTTTGGTTCTCCTCGCGAAGAAGGGAAATCTGGAACTTATCGAGAACTGGAGACTCATAAGTCTTCTGAATTTAGATAGGAAAATAATGGCCATGATTATTTACAACCACCTGGCTGGGGCAGTGGGTGGTCTCTTGTCCCCAGCACAGTTTTGCTCGGTGAAGGGAAAGGGGCAGTTTGTACCATCCGTGAAATAGTGGAAAGGAGTCAAGGTGGGACAAAGGGAAAGTATTTGCTGACCCTTGATCAGTCTAAGGCTTTTGACAGGGTGTAAATATAATCCAACCGGACAAAAAGCAGTGTGCTAGAGCAAACAAAGTAACCTAATACCAAAAAAAGCTACTCTAGCAAAAAGATTAATCAGTGTTTATTTGAAAAAAATGGAGAAAAGCCCTCAGAAACCGTAGGCAAATCGCCTGAAGGTTTTGAGTGTGGTTAAGGATGATCTTGCATCAACTTATAACTCACACTACAGTTCGATCATTGGGCTGAAAAACTCCATTTGAAAGGGGCTCAAAAGAATTGTTAATCGCCTCAAACAATGAATTTCTTTCAATAGATTTTTTTAAAAATTTTTAATTTTCAATAGATTTTAAATTGTGTGATACTATTTCAGAAAAATGTCCCAGCTACATATCAGAGAAAATAGCACTTAGCTTTTTGAATGTGTTGAGACCCAGGCACTCATCGCTGTCCGTTCTACGGGGACCCGTTTCGCCTGGAAACGTGGCTTCTTCAGGAACGGAGTGCTTAGAAATATGTTGAAGATCTGTAGTGAACAAAAATCATATCGTGAAAGAAAATAATAATTGTGCACCTGAAATTCACACCACGGTCAAACTTACTTATCAACGGACTTCTGCAATGCTTCCAAATGGCGCCTTAGCGTCTGCTTGCAGTCAGCTGATTAAAATACTAACGTGCGTATTGCGTCACAGATGTTAGTAAAAGTTGTACCAATCGATGGCATTGTTAAGCCCATTCGGTTCTAGAGTGTTGAATTCAAAAATTAGCCTCGCTTCCCTTCTTAATAGAGTAAGCTTTCGATTGCCTCCTCGATGATGTGCAGCCACTTGATCTAGTACTGAACATCGTAAATCCTCAAATTTGTGTTTTAAAGAAATGCAGTGTTCAACCATTGGTTCCTTGACGGCTGATCTGCGTAAATTGGATCTGTGTTCCATGATTCTCACTTTTAGTGGTCTCGTTGTCATGCCTATGTAAAGCTTGTTACAAGGGCAACGTAAAAAATATATAACGTGGTCAGAAGAACAATTTGTGAATTGTAGTAACTTGTGAATCTTGTTGGTTTTAGGATTCACAAATTGTTTGATTTGTTCAGTAATCTGGCATATCTGGCAGTGTCCGCATTTGTAATGTCCTAGGACTTGTTTCTTATTAACAATAGAAAGTCTTGCATCTGCTGGGCTGATGATCTCTTTGATGTTGTTCGTCCTGGCAAACGCAATACGTAAATTCATATTGTCAAATGCAGGTATTGATCTCATGATGTCCCATCTATTTTTAATTAAATTTGCAAGGTGCGGATTGTGTTCAGTGTATTGCATGACCATAGTAAAGTTGTTCTAATCTGTTTGATGTTTTGATGTACTTCTCAAAAGAAGGTCCCTGTCATTACACTTGGCCCTGCGGTATGCCTTCTTGAGGATAGACTTGGAATAACCTCTCTTCAATAAGTTAGACATTAATTCTTCCGCCTGAACTTTAAACATGGTTGGGTCAGAACAGATGCGTCTTAACCGCAACATTTGAGAAAACGGAAGGCTGTTTTTAAGGTGTTTTGGATGGCAGCTTGAGTTATGGAGAAATGTATTTCGATCCGTTCTAAGATGGAATTTCTGCCAGACAGAATAGGTCTGCCTGGAGGATTGATCAATCGTTTGTGTATTTTGGGCAAAAAATACATTGTTATTAATAGAATTACCAACAAAGCACTCAATGAAGGCTTCATTTCACCGAAAGACAAGAAATATTTATGTTGTCAACATCCAATCATTCCAACAATGTATTTTTTGCCCAAAATACACAAACGATTGATCAATCCTCCAGGCAGACCTATTCTGTCTGGCAGAAATTCCATCTTAGAACCATTGTCAACTTTTATTGACACTTTTTTAAGAACAGAAGTACCCCAATATCCATCATACATCAGGGACACAACTCATTTCCTTTGTAAGCTTCAGGAGGTGGGCTCTATCCCTGAGAATGTCCTGATGGTCACCCTGGACGTGTGTTCCTTATATACCACCATACCTCAGAATGAGGCGCTCGACACAGTTAAATTAACATTAGATAAAAGGGTTAGACCACACGCCATACCCACTGAATTTCTACTAACATTGACAGGGATAGCGATGAAGGAAAACTATTTTTTGTTTCTCGACAAGATGTACCTCCAAACCAGCGGGGTAGCGATGGGGGCAACTTTTGCCCCATCAATAGCCAATCTATACATGTCCAACTTTGAATCAACATGGATTGCCTGTTCCCCGTTTCATTGTGTTATTCTACACTGGTGGAGGTACATAGACGACATTTTCATGCTTTGGGGTGGTTCGGAGTCAGACCTCCAGCGGTTTATGCATTGGCTAAACAGCTGCCACCAGGACATACAATTCACTGAACAACATTCACATGATTGCATTTATTATTTAGATGTGGAGATCAATATTGTTTCCAATAAATTCATTACTAAGGTATTCAAGAAAAGCACGGATCGAAATACATTTCTCCATAACTCAAGCTGCCATCCAAAACACCTTAAAAACAGCCTTCCGTTTTCTCAAATGTTGCGGTTAAGACGCATCTGTTCTGACCCAACCATGTTTAAAGTTCAGGCGGAAGAATTAATGTCTAACTTATTGAAGAGAGGTTATTCCAAGTCTATCCTCAAGAAGGCATACCGCAGGGCCAAGTGTAATGACAGGGACCTTCTTTTGAGAAGTACATCAAAACATCAAACAGATGAGAACAACTTTACTATGGTCATGCAATACACTGAACACAGTCCGCACCTTGCAAATTTAATTAAAAATAGATGGGACATCATGAGATCAATACCTGCATTTGACAATATGAATTTACGTATTGCGTTTGCCAGGACGAACAACATCAAAGAGATCATCAGCCCAGCAGATGCAAGACTTTCTATTGTTAATAAGAAACAAGTCCTAGGACATTACAAATGCGGACACTGCCAGATATGCCAGATTACTGAACAAATCAAACAATTTGTGAATCCTAAAACCAACAAGATTCACAAGTTACTACAATTCACAAATTGTTCTTCTGACCACGTTATATATTTTTTACGTTGCCCTTGTAACAAGCTTTACATAGGCATGACAACGAGACCACTAAAAGTGAGAATCATGGAACACAGATCCAATTTACGCAGATCAGCCGTCAAGGAACCAATGGTTGAACACTGTATTTCTTTAAAACACAAATTTGAGGATTTACGATGTTCAGTACTAGATCAAGTGGCTGCACATCATCGAGGAGGCAATCGAAAGCTTACTCTATTAAGAAGGGAAGCGAGGCTAATTTTTGAATTCAACACTCTAGAACCGAATGGGCTTAACAATGCCATCGATTGGTACAACTTTTACTAACATCTGTGACGCAATACGCACGTTAGTATTTTAATCAGCTGACTGCAAGCAGACGCTAAGGCGCCATTTTGAAGCACTGCAGAAGTCCGTTGATAAGTAAGTTTGACCGTGGTGTGAATTTCAGGTGCACAATTATTATTTTCTTTCACGATATGATTTTTGTTCACTACAGATCTTCAACATATTTCTAAGCACTCCGTTCCTGAAGAAGCCACGTTTCCAGGCGAAACGGGTCCCCGTAGAACGGACAGCGATGAGTGCCTGGGTCTCAACACATTCAAAAAGCTAAGTGCTATTTTCTCTGATATGTAGCTGGGACATTTTTCTGAAATAGTATCACACAATTTAAAATCTATTGAAAATTAAAAATTTTTAAAAAAATCTATTGAAAGAAATTCATTGTTTGAGGCGATTAACAATTCTTTTGAGCCCCTTTCAAATGGAGTTTTTCAGCCCAATGATCGAACTGTAGTGTGAGTTATAAGTTGATGCAAGATCATCCTTAACCACACTCAAAACCTTCAGGCGATTTGCCTACGGTTTCTGAGGGCTTTTCTCCATTTTTTTCAAATAAACACTGATTAATCTTTTTGCTAGAGTAGCTTTTTTTGACAGGGTGTCCCAGGAGTACCTATGGCTAGTGCTTCGGTGCTATGGGATACTGGTTTATAGGGTGGATCCAGACTTTGTATCGCAATGCAAGGAGTAGCACTCTGATAAACGGTTGGGTGGGCAAGAGCTTTGCAGTGAGGTCAGAGGTACGGCAGGGGTGCCCCCTCAGCCCCTTGCTGTACGTCCTTTCCTTAGATCCTTTCCTCAGAAGGTTGAGTGGAGGGTTTAGCGGTGAACTAGAGGGCATCTCATTGGGTTCACACACATGGCGATGTGTCGCCTACGCAGATGATGTCACAATAGTGATCAGTAGCAAGGAGGAAGCTGAGCGAGTTCAGACCTGGATGGCAGATTACACACAGGCTGCGGGGGCCCGGATAAACCAGGTTAAGAGCTCCGCAATTTGGGTAGGACAGGGCAAACCAGCTTTCAAACTTCCCAGTCAGTACCCAGTAGCAAGGGATGAAGTACGGATCCTGGGTCTCTGGGTAGGCAGACAGGACTATGATACGGTCAACTGGGAGAAGGGGCTGGGGAGAGTCGAGGAAAGGGTGGCCCAGTGGAAATCATATAAGTTGCGTTTTGTGGAAAAACTGCATGTCTACTACTACTACTACTACTACTACTTAGCATTTCTATAGCGCTGCCAGGGTTACGCAGCGCTGTACAAGTTTAAACATGGGGAAGGACAGTCCCTGCTCAAGAGAGCTTACAATCTAAAGGTAACAAACTATGTAGTAAGTGTAAGTATCATGAATGGAGAAGGTGGTTAGGAGCCAAAAGCAAGGGAGAAGAGATGGGCTTTGAGTAAGGACTTGAAAATGGTCAGGGAGGGCGCATGGCGTATGGGCTCGGGAAGTCTGTTCCAGGCATAAGGTGATGCGAGGCAGAAGGGGCGGAGTCTGGAGTTAGCAGTGGTGGAGAAGGGTACAGATAGGAGTGATTTGTTCTGAGAGCGGAGGTTACGGGTGGGAACATACGGGGAGAGGAGGGTAGAGAGGTAATGGGGGGCTGCAGATTGAGTGCACTTGAAGGTCAATAGGAGAAGCTTGAACCTATCTGATACCCCTTCTCCTGTTCATATCCAAGGTCTGTTTACTGCCTATATCGTTACATGCCAGAGTATATAGCTTGTTTTTCCAACAGCTATGGGGGAACAGGATGAATATTATCCGGAGGGAGGTGACCTATTTGCCCAAAAGGGAGGGGGGGGGGGGGGGAATGGTCAACCCTGTGGTACATTTTAGTTGTTTCTTTTTCCAACAAAATCTGGGAGGGGTCTTGCAGGAAGGGAGGCCAGCTTGGGCAGACAGCATGGCCTCCTGGCTTCAGCAGTACTTGAGGGATTGGGTGAGGGGAGGTCAGGCAATGCCCCTGCGAGGGAAGGCGGGATACTTGCCACAGTACATCTCACCTCTGTTGAGATTGGTGAAGTGATGGGGTATCACAGTACAGGAAATCCAGAAGGAGGACAAGAGGCAGCTACAAAACCGCATTATTCAGACACACTTTTCAACACGTCTAGCCTTGAGGGACTGCCCAGGTCCAATACAGGAGGAAGGGCTGGCTTTCCTCAATTCATCATGCCTCCCCCGGAAGATCGCGGACCTGGCCTGGCTGACTTTCCACAGCCGGCTTTATGTTCGAGCAAACATGAAAAATAGAAACAGCGATGATCGTAAGTGCCCGAGGGGGGAGTGCGTGACGGAGGGTGAAACAATGGACCACTTCCTCCTCAAGTGCCCATTCAATCAACAAGTCTGTCAGGCAGTAGCCTGCCAATTAGGGATCCCTTTCTTCCACCAGCTATCCTATGCAGAATGGGCCTATGGAGGGTTTCCCAAAGGAAAGGGGTGGTATAGGGAGACACTGTATATCATCGCTGCAGCCCTTTGTTACTTCCTGTGGCAGGCACACTGCCAAGCTTCATTGTATCGGAAGTGGCTGTCTGTACAGGAGGTGGCAGGAGATGTGGTACATTTTGTCCAGCAGCTGGCAGTGAGGGAGAAGGAGCATTATTCTGGACTACAGTGGGCAAGGCATTGGAGGGGTTTTTCGTTTCAGCCTCCCTGAGTGGGAGGGTTTGTTGGGGGGCGATGGGTTTTGGCCAGTAAGGTTTTATTTATTTATTAGTAAGTGGGTTTTATTGCTTGTTTGTTTGCTTGGTTTGTCTTGTTGCAAGTTTCAATAAAGACAATATGACACACACACACAACAAGCAGGGTGTTGCCAAATGCGCAAACCACCAGGAAAAGTGCATCTCTGTCTTCAACTGTCTGATACACACTCAGTCGGAGAAACCCCCCCCCCCCCCCATTGGACATGTGTCTCATTGATACACACACATACAATGACAATTATTCATTACCAACACAACACAATTAAAATAACAATCCCTTTCAAAACATTCATTCCAGGAAACAAATACCTTGCTAGCGCCCGTTTCATTGCTCTCAGAATCGGGCCTTTTTTCCTAGTTTTATATAAAAAATAAACCTTAAAACTCTAATGTTTGGATTTTAATATCACAGTTCATGTCAGAGCCATGTCCTAATGTTTACCATATAAAAATCTGCATTTATTTAGACCCCCAAATACTCTAATTAGAACTTCCTGAAAACAGACTAATTTGCATAAATCCAGAGCACAAATAAACCCATAGCACACATCTACATGCTTCCCACAAATGAATACTACCATTAAAACTCTTGCACAAACTTTTAAAATGTATATTAAAATCATTTTAGATAGTAGGTGTCAGTGCAGGTCTTCTTAGACCACACTGAGCATGTGCGCAATTTCGCACCATTTCAAGGTTATAGGGGTCATCAACTAACCCACAACAGTCCCCCATCTTTTTCCAGCAATCTCAGGGCTTCAATTAATTAAAACTGCACCACATGCGCGTTGCATAAATACCCTGATTTCAACTGCAATAATATTTTAATAATTAGACCCTTTTGGGGTCACCACTGGTTCTGCCCA
This sequence comes from Microcaecilia unicolor, assembly GCF_901765095.1. Classification (NCBI taxonomy): domain Eukaryota; kingdom Metazoa; phylum Chordata; class Amphibia; order Gymnophiona; family Siphonopidae; genus Microcaecilia; species Microcaecilia unicolor. The sequence goes on along the minus strand of NW_021963711.1, from coordinate 35,524 downwards.
CTTAAATTTTATTAAAATCATTGGTGGCACAGCGTTCCAGAGCCTCCAGTACACCACCGGAGTCCTCAGGCCATTTTTGCTAATGCACATGCTCAACTGACGTCACTGATGGCGTCAGTGCGCTGCACTTCTCTAATGCTGCTTCTGCCCACTCAGTGAATCCCTCAGCAAGCCCAGGACTCTTCTTTGCCAGCCATGCCCAGCTCCCTTCTGCCCAGTGATGCAGAAGTGCGATCCTGAGACGGATCTGGCCCCAGCCACAGACTAACCTCCAGAGCTCCCAGGACCGGGTAAGTTATAAATAAAAAAAATATTTTTCTATTCTGGTTACACTAAGTAGATTACATCTAGTGCACATCCTTGAGCCAATTCTCTGGTCACCCAGTCAAAGAATTCAATCAGCTTCATTTGGCACAATTTACCTTTGGTAAAACCATGTTGTCTCAGATCTTGTAACCTATTGGCTTCCAGGATATTCACTATCCTTTCCTTTAGCATCGCTTCCTTTACTTTTCCAATAACCAAAGTGAGGCTTACCGGCCTGTAGCTTTCAGCTTCTTCTCTGTCACCACTTTTATGAAGAGGGACCATATCCGCTCTTCTCCAATCCCAAGGAACCTCCCTCATCTCCAAGGATTTATTAAATCTTTAAGAGGACCCACCAGAACGTTTCTGAGCTCCCTCAGTATCCTGGGATGGATCCAGGCTGGTCCCATGGCTTTGTCCATCTTCAGTTTTTCAAGTTGTTCATAAACACTTTCTTCTGTGAATGGTGCTATGTCCACTCCATTCTCATATGTACCTTTGTCAGTCAATCGTGGTCCTTCTCCAGGATTTTCTTCCGTGAACACAGAACAGAAGTATTTGTTTAGCATGTTTTCTTTTTCCTTATCATTCTCCACATAGCAGTTCATGGCACCTTTCAGTCTCACAATTCCATTTTTAGTCTTCTTTCTTTCTCTAGTATACCTGAAAAAAATTCTTATCGCCCCTCCTTACATTTCTAGCCATTAGTTCTTCCGTTTGCGCTTCTGCCAGACGTATCTCTCTCTTGGCTTCTTTCAGTTTCATCCAGTATTCCTCTCTGTGTTCTTTTTCTTGAGTTTTTCTGTATTTCATAAACGCCAACTCTTTAGCCTTTATTTTCTCGGTCACTTGCTTAGAGAACCATATTGGTTTCCTTTTCCTCTTGCTTTTATTTACTTACCTTATATAAAGGTTAGTAGCCATATTAATAGCTCCTTTCAGCCTGGACCACTGCCTTTCCGCTTCTCATATGTCCTCCCAGCCTATCAGTTCTTCAGGTATTCCCTTATTTTGCTAAAGTCAGCATCTTGGAAATCTAGGACTTTGAGTTTTGAGTGGCTGCCCTCCACTTTAGCTGTTATATCAAACCAAACTGTTTGATGATCACTGCTGCCCAGGTGGGCACCCACTCAGACATTAGACACACTTTCCCCATTCGTGAGCACCAGATCCAGCATCGCTCCTCCCCTTGTGGGTTCTGCCACCATTTGTTTGAGCACAGCATTTTGAAAGGCATCCACAATCTCTCTACTTGTTTCTGATTCCACAGATGGAACTTTCCAAACCGCATCCAGCAAGTTGAAATCTCCCAGCAGCAGAACCTCTCTTTTCTTTCCTAACATTTGGATATCTATAACCAGATCTTAATCTAGTTCCTCCGATTGTGTCGGAGCTCTTTCGACAACACCCATATGGACAGAGGTTCCATCATTTCTTTTCAAGGTGATCCATATCGCTTCTTCCTTTCCCCTGGCCCCTGACATTTCAGTCTCTGTGATATCGTTTCTTACATACGATCATCTCTATCCTTCCTAAATAGATTGTAGCCTGATATATTTGCATCCCATTCATGGGAATCATTGAACCATGTCTCCATGATAGTCTGCCTCTAACATCAGGGTCATGAACTTTGTTGCTTAGACTGTGAGCATTTGTGGTCTTTGCTTTCCAGCTACATTTCAGTGGTAGTCTCATCTTCTGTTTAGTTTTTTCTTTAGTCTCACTTCCTGCTGTGTTGGCAAGAAGTGATTTGCTAAGATAGTTGTTTTCATTGTTACTACTGTCACACCTTGTCTTTACCTCGGTGTGACCACTGGAATTGACCTGCCTTCGTATATCACCCCTGCCTTCTAGTTTAAACCCAAATGACCTAATTCTCAAACATAATTCCACACCACTAGTATTACCCACACTCCAATCCCTTCACATCTACTCTATGTAATTATCCAGCTTATTTTTGAAAGTGATCGCCGGCCATTTCCTGACATAAATCGGGAGATTGCAGGCGATCTCGCAAAAGCGGCCAAATCGGTATAATCGAAAGCCGATTTTGGCCGCCTTCAACTGCACTCCGTCGTGGAAATGGCCAAAGTTGATGGGGGCGTATTGAAGGCGGGACTGGGGCGTGGTTATTGGGCGAACAGAAATGGCCAGCCATTTTTAGCAAGCATTTAGGGCACTTTTTTGGACCCTTTTTTTCATGACCAAGCCTCAAAAAGGTGCCCCAATTGACCAGGTGACCACCGGAGGGAATGGCAGATGACCTTCCCATACTCCCCCAGTGGTCACTAACCCTTTCCCACACTAAAAAAATAAAATTAAAGCACTTTTTTGCCAGCCTCAAATGTCAAAGGGCTATGGTAATGGTGTAGAATTGCGGGGAGTGGGTTTTGGGGGGCTCAGCACCCAAGGGAAGGGAGCCATGCACCTGGGAGGTATTGTAATTTTGTTTCTTACGTTTTAGAAGTGCCCCCTAGGGTGCCCAGTTGGTGTCCTGGCATGTCAGGAGAACGAGTGCACAACAAATGCTGGCTCCTCCCACAACCAAATACCTTGCATTTGGCCGGGTTTGAGATGGCCAGCAGTAGTTTCCATTATCGGCGGAAATCAATGCCGGCCATATCTAAAACTGGCCAAAATGCTGAGATTTGGCCGGCCTGACTGTATTATCAAAACGAAGATGGCCGGCTTAATTTTGATTATAGGTTTGGGAAATATGGGTGATCCTAGGTGCTCTGTTTTGGGTGTCCTCACTTCAATGAAGGGTGATAATGATAAACGTCCGCAGCTGCTGTTCCCATTTGGAAGCTTGCACTTGCTTTATTGGCACCTCTTTAAAACAGCTTACTCTGTGTTGCACTTCAGAGGTATTTCTTTACATTATGGGGTGGCATTTGAAATCATTTGAGCTCCAGTTATAGTAAACCTTGTTTTTCCCACTGTATGCTTGTGTACACTTGTTTGTTTGTGGTTTTTTTTGTGTTGGGGGGGGGGGGGGGGGGAGAACTGTTTTGCCAGTTCTTGAAAGATAACTGGTGTGTGGGTTTGGTTTCAGACTGGATGTTAGCTGGTAGCTTAGCATATACTCTGCATTTTCTACTTCCAATCAGCTCTCCATTCTCTACCCTCCAGGAGTTCCTTGCTGTGTGTGATGTGCTCCCTCACTGCCCCCAATTCTCTTTCTCCTTTGTTGAAGCAGGCAGCTTCTGGTCCCTTGGAGCCAACAGATTCTTACAGCACAAGTTCAAGGTAAGTTCATACCTCTCACCCACCTCTTCCCTTTCTGCTATGTAGGTGCTAAACAAACACTTCTTGCATCTTGCAAGACAGCTGGTCAAGAGGAATGCAAGAGACAGCAGTGGACTGTAATACACTGGACTCTGAGAGCCATGATTGGTTCTACCCAATTCATTGTACAGATGTCTTGTTCTCTATTGGACACATTCGGTTGAGGGAGGGGAAGAGGCCCCTCTTGGGTGTGTGCATCCCTCATGGGCAAGGGCTCCACATTCTGTCTCTGTTCTTTGGATTTACATCTTACCTCTATTTTCACCAGGTTCACGGGTATCCACAGCAGGTAGTTTTTTTCCCGCTTTCCACCTCATGTGTCTCCCCGCTAGGTTCCATGCTCCTTTTTGTGGTGAACCCCAGTCCTCTTTTATGAAGTGCCCACCCATTGTCAAGGTTGTTGGGGGTGGGAGGGGGGAGTATATATGCACTGAATGTCTTTTCCACATTATTCAACACAATCCTACAATCCTCCATAGTTATGGAACAACATTTCTAAATTCTACCCTGCAAACTATTTTCAAGGTGGCCACAGGTACTGAGCCCTTAAGTCATGGTGAGGGAGAGGGTTTCTGGTTACAGTTCCTAATCCAAATTACCTGCAGGTGGCTATAGCCTGGTGGCTGCAGTGGCCTAGTGGTTAGAGCACCAGTCTTGGAAGCTAGAGGTTGTGTGTTCAAATCCCAGTGCTGCTCCTTGTGACCTTGGTTAAGTCACTTAACCCTCCATTGCCTCAGGTGCAAGCTCTCCAGAGTACCTGAATGTAACTCACCTTGAACTACTACTGAAAAAGCTGTGAGCACAATACAAAAATATATATTTATGTGCCCTTCTGTACCTGTTGCATTATATTGCAATTGTGATGAAGTAAACATCCATCTAATGCTTTTACCATTGCTTTCCTTTTTCTCCTCACCACTATATACCAGTGCTCAATGTGAAAAGATGACCCAGCTGTTTGTAGCTCCTTTGTGGCCCCCACCAATGTGGTTGGGTTGTGGGTGTGTCTGGTGATCAGAGAGCAAATGTCGTCTAGCTGCTACCTGTGGTTATCTGCAACTTTGTACTTGGCAGCTCACTAGTGCTAGACAACATACCTATTATTTACACAACTCTGTGCTGTGGGGCTGTTTGATAAGGGGGGGGGGGGGGTAGAGCCTGGATGGGCATTTGTGTTCCTCAACAGAAACACCCACCCAGCCTCCCCCCTTGCCATACAGCCATGCAGTTTGGATGGAACAGGTGGCCTTCTGTATGTACCAAAGTTATCTGTCACCGTTCACCTGTCATGCAATCCATATTGCTGCCTCCTCTCACATCAACCACAGCATTTGATAATATGTAGTGCACAAAGTAGAGACACACACCCTGTTATATGAAAAATATTAACCTTCTATTTCAGAACTCACAAACTATAACATAAGTACATAAATATTGCCATACTGGGAAAGACCAAAGGTCCATCGAGCCCAGCATCTGGTTTCCAACAGTGGCCAATCCAGGTCAGAATACCCGGCAAGATCCCAAATATGTACAAAACATTTTATACTGTACAATTTCCCCCCCTCTCCCCCAAATGTCCCTCAATGATGAGCATGTCCTCTCTGAATGGCCGTGTACAGCAGGCTAATGAGCAGCACCAGGAGCAGCCTTACTGCCCTATGGTGCTGCTCATTAGCCTGCTACATTGCCCCCATCTCCTGCCTCATTGCTGACACCTCCTGCAGCAACTGGTTTTGCCCATCAACCAGTTGCTGCAGGAGGCGCAGTGCTGGGGCAGGGGATGGGGTGGAGAGGGCGGGAGGTGTGGGCCCTTCATCATCCCCCTCAAGGGGAGGCATGTCTGCCCAGGCCTCCTTTATCTACAGCTGGGCCTCCTCCTCCTCCTCCTCCTGCAGCTGGGCCTCCTCTTCCTGCAGCTGGGCCTCCTCCTCCTCTTCCTCCAGCGCCTCCTCCTGGCGCCCTGTGTCTGTAACAGGATTGTTTTTGCCATCAGCACATCCAACATAGCTTACATAGTGCAGGAGCTGGCTGGCCTGAGGCAGGAGATGGGGTGTGAGATGCCTGAGATGAGATGACAGGGAACCCTGGATGCTGGGTACACAGTACAGAGTACACAGGCAGACCACACTCAGTGCTCAGCAGCATGTTTGCATTATTATTTGTGACTATGGTTGGCTGACTATTTTGGGTTTGTGGGTTGTTTTTTTTTTTTTTTTGGGGGGGGGGGGGGGGGGGGAAGCACACAACTGTAATATGAGGCAATGACATCCACTAAGAGTAGGACCTCAGGCAGGAATACCATGAAACGGTATCCACCCCAGAAAGGGAGATACAGATATGAGGCATACCATCTCATTCATAAGGTTATTTCGAGGTAGCAGCCATACCTCAGGCCTTGATCTGGGACAGAGGTGTTATGACTTAACTAGTTGCTTATTAGTCACACGGAAACTGATATTGTACAGGACATTTATTTATTTATTTTGTAGCATTTGTATCCCACATTTTCCCACCTATTTGCCGTAATGGTAATTACCATTCTGGACTACAAAAATGCACATGGTTTTGCAATCAAGTACGTACAAACATGGTGAAAGAATACATTGTGATCTTGCGTACATATTAGTACATGGTTTTATAATCAAGTGCGTACATACATGGTAGAGGAATACATTGTGATCCTGTGTAGGTGTTGGCATTATGTAATTGCTCAGGTGAGGACATTAGGGTGAGAGTATTAATGTATGGTGGTGAGGTTAATCGGCCTTTTGTGGTTGCATGGTAGACGATATTAGATTAGAAGTGGTACTATTTGTTCATTGAGGTCATTGAGTTTGCTCGGTCGCATGATTGGGTCGGGCCAATCTTAATCTTCATTCTTATTGTTTGGTAATTAGGACGGTTGTTTGTTGTATGCCTTCTTGAATAAGTCAGTTTTCAGTAGTTTTCGAAAGATGGTTACCTCTTGCGTTATCTTTACGGTCTTCGGAAGCGCGTTCCATAGCTGCGTGCAAATGTAGGAGAAGCTGGTTGCGTAAGTAGACTTGTATTTTAATCCTTTGCATGTGGGGTAGTGGAGGTTGAGGAACGTGCGTGCTGATCTTCTTGCATTCCTAGCAGGCAGGTCTATAAGGTCTGTCATATAGGCCGGAGCATCCCCGTGTATAATTTTGTGGACCATGGTACATACTTTGAACGCAATTCGTTCTTTTAGAGGGAGCCAGTGTAGTTTTTTGCATTATGAAATACATTTACAAATGAGTACAGGTGCCCTGTTTATTATAATACTTACGTTGATCCGTGAGACGCCGTCTCATTGCCCTGATCATGTGAGGGCTCTGTAACCGGATGCGCCGGTACCTCCGCCGGAGGGACTCTAGATCCCTCCTGATACCAAATCTTCTGCAAGATATAAGTTTGTACAGCAGGAGTCAGGGGATGGCCCTTCTTGACTTCAGCACACAAATTCATTTGTAAATCAACTAGAAGAGATTCAGAACACTGATTGGGGGGGGGGGGGGGGGGGACGTGAGGACAGAGAGAACCAATTGTGTGCAGTATTGTAGGGATGTGGGAATGTTTTTCTTTTCTAGTACCTAGATCATATTAATGAATGTGCATGTACACATATCACTGATTACCCTTGAATGCAGACTACAGTTTGTGCTTACACTGCTGAGGGAGCTCTTATATGTGTAGCTACAGGAGGGGGGGGGGGGGGGGGTGAAACACTTACCTCTGTAGCCTGTCCCTGATCTCACCCCAGGTTCGGATGCGAGCCCTGGGGGGCAGGTGGTGGTGGTAGGGGAAGAGTATAAGTCTGTGCTTCAAGCACAGGTGTACTAACATCAGGTTCTCTGCCACAGAGAAGTTGGGCTCCCTTCTCATCGCCACATTTATAATTGAAGGATGGAAAAACGTGCCTCGCCTTATGTTTCAACTTTTTTATTGATGGAACAATCTGGCATGTACAACCGAATGACTTCAAAAACAATTATTCATTACAAGTGTTATGCATCTGTACAGGGTGAATATCGTTTACCATCATTATTTTATTTTGTTTTCTCCCCCCCCTCCCTTTTCCCCTCCCACATGTCCCAAATGCGACTTAAACTAGGCAATGCATATTTTATTTTTCTTTGAGTTCGTCTCTATATAGAACCATTGTTTGCAGGTAGGCTTCCATTATCCCGGGAGGGAGCCCTTGTTCTTGTGGTCCCCTCCCGGCTGAGCCACTGGCGCTGTCGAGCACTGCCCAAATGTCCATCTGATCTTAGTTATCAATAACATAGTACATTGGTAACATGTATATTAATTATTCCCTTTTCATAATGATACAAATTCTCCCCAATCCCTCCTCCCCCCCGCTTGCCAACCTTTGTTCGGGAAAAGGTTTACTCTCTATATGAACATCCAGATCTGTGTCACAACGTGTTGAGTAATAGGCTCCTACCCCTTGGATTAAGCCCTTGTAAATAAGGTCCCCATATTTGCATGAAACATTTTTTCCGTTTTGGATTACCTTTTGCCTCCCTGGCCTCCCATGTAGCCATCTCATGTATTTGGTTCCGCCAATGCCAATAGGCTGGTGGGTCGGGAGATATCCATTTTTGCAATAAGGTCTTGCGTGCTATCAGACTGACCTTACGACACCAAAGCCTAGGCCCTTTCGCCACTGCCGCGAACGCTGGTTGTGTGTCCAGCACGTAATGTTCCCATACCCCCCTCACCGGTGTCTGTGTCGTGGCGGTTAGAAAACATTGAATTCGTCTCCAAAACATACGAACTCCAGGGCAGTCCCAATAGGCGTGAAATAACGTGGGGTTTTCCTGGTCACATTTAACACAGTTCACGTTCCCCCCAGTAGTTATGTGTCCCCATTGCTTCCCTGACATATATGCCCTCATTACCACTCTATATCCACTCTCCCTGAGCCTTTCATCTATAGTGAGCATCGGAATGCGTCTCAGTGTGGCCCCTACATCCCACCTCCCTAATGACCCTCCCGACTCCTGTTCCCATTTTTGTTTAATATAGTCCAAGTTTTTTATGGGGGCGTTTTTTTCTATTGCTCGGCTTATAGAAGATACTGTCATTCCTATTGCTTCCAGTGTCAGGAAGAAGTTTTGTATCTGACCTCCTATTTTTGATTGGAGTGTGGATTGGTTAAGGCTAGAAATATAATGTTTAGCTTGTACAAATGCAAAATAGTCCCCCCATGCACTCCCTATTTTACTTTCTAGGTCTTCGAATTTCATGATTTCTCCATCCCTTCCTAGCAGATGTTCCACTTTTGTGAGTCCCTGTGCCTCCCATCGAAGGAAGACTGAGTTAGTTTGTCCAGGCTCAAAACTCGGGTTCCCTCTAAATGCTAAGAGTTCTGATGTTCCTGGTATTCCTCCCAAGGTCCTAACTAGCTCTTTCCATGCCTTTCGCATGGATTGTAGCAAATGACAACGTTTTAACTGAGCTGGAATTTGTCCCTGTTCCAAGTGCAATAATGTGATAACATCGTACGGAGCGAAATATTCCTGTTCCATTTTCAATGGTGTGAAGACATTTGAGTGGTTTACCCAGTCTCCTATATGTCTAAGGAGACAAGCTTGGTTGTACAAGGCAAGGTCTGGCACTCCCAATCCTCCTTTATTCCATCTCCCTCTCATCACTGCGGCCTTTATTTGGGGTTTCTTTCTCGCCCAACAGAACCTGCTAAAGGCCCGGTTAATGTTCATTAATTCCTTGCGTGTCAGTCGAAGGGGGAGTGTCTGCAGGAGATACAACCATTTGGGGAATATTACCATGCGTATTAAATTTATCCTTCCAACTAATGATAACGGGAGGCCCTCCCATCTGTCTAGGTGCTGTCTTGTCCCCTCTAACAGGGTGCGTACGTTTAAGTCCTGCAGTTTTCCTAACTCCATAGTCAGTTGAATCCCCAAGTATTTAAAGGATCCTTCCGCCCAGCTTAAAGGGAATCCCTGACCCCATAGAGCCCTCACCTCCTCTGAGGAGGCCAAGGCTTCTGACTTGGTCATGTTCAGTCTTAAACCTGCAAAATCCCCATATTCTTCTAAGATCTCCATTAGAGCCGTGAACGATGTCTTTGGGTTTGTAAGCATTACTAAAAGATCATCTGCAAAGGCTGCTGTTTTGAATTCGGCCTGACCTATGTGCATACCCTGTATCGTTGGACTAGCCTCAATGTCTCTGATCAATGGGTCAAGCGATAAGACACATAATAATGGGGATAACGGGCATCCTTGTCGGGTTCCCCTATGTATCTGAAACTCCTCTGATTCCCATCCGTTGACCCGTATCTTAGCTTTTGGTCTATGATAGAGGGCTCGAATCCCTGACATAAAGCGACCATCAAACCCATATTTTTTTAATGTGGCGAACAGGAATGCCCAGTGTACTTTGTCGAACGCCTTTTCGGCGTCAAAGCTTATTAGGAGGGATGGTGTATCTGTATGTTTCCTCCTTTCTAGTGCCCCTATGATTTTCCGCAGGTTCTTCACTATTACCCTGCCCTCCACAAATCCCGTTTGTGCTTCATGGATTAGCTTCGGCAGGACCTGTTTCATGCGGTTTGCCATAATTTTTGCTAGTAATTTTAGTTCCACGTTCAATAGGGAAATTGGGCGATATGACTCTACACATTGCGGGTCCCTTCCTGGCTTAGGCAGCACCACTATATGTGCTAAAGATAGGCCTTCCGGGGGTTGTTCCTTGTCAACTATGCTATTAAAATATTTAGTTAATGTCGGAGCAATGTGTTCCCCCAGGATCTTATAAAATTCTATGCGGAACCCATCAGGGCCAGGCGCTTTCAGCAATTGTCCTTGTTTTATACCCTGCATTACTTCTGCCTCTGTAATTGGTTCATTCAATTTATCTTTATCCCTCTGGTTGAGGGCTGGTAAGTCTAAGTTGTCTAAATAGAGAGACTCTAATAGTCCTCTATCCCCCGGTTTCATGTATAGTTTGTCATAATATTTAGCAAACGCCTCACATATCTTATCTGCTGTGCGTTCCAGTTTTCCTTGTTCCCCTCTCACTTGTAGGACCTGTCTTGTGCTCCCTCTCGGGTTAGCTAATCTTGCTAATAGACGCCCTGCTTTATTCCCAAATCTGTGTAAATGAAATTTATAATATGCTTGAGACTTCAAAGCCCGCTGGTGCAACAATGTGTTTAATGTGACTTGAGTTTCCATGAGTTTAGTGCGGTGTGATTCTGTGTGTGTCCGGCCGTAGGCCTGTCGAGCTTTGCATATCAGCTTACTTAGTCTTATTATTTCCCTATTTCTCGCTGACCTCAGGTGGTGGTGGTAACTAATTATTTCGCCTCGCAGCACTGCTTTCGCTGCATCCCAGAATAAAGTTGGGTTCTCTATGTGCTGCTGGTTCGTTGCTGTGTAATCTTCCCAACTCTCTTTTAACTTGGTCTTAAATTTCTCGTCACCAGTCAATTCTAGTGGAAACTGCCATGGGCCCCTTTTATGTCTACGTTCCTCCCATTCCCATTCCACACTCACCCAAGCATGATCTGAAATCGTGTAAGGTCCTATACGCGTATCCTTTACTTTTCCTAACATGTTTTCAGTGGTTAATATATAATCTATTCTAGCTTGGGACGCGTGGGCTCTCGCGTGGTGAGTATAATCTCTTTCAGTGGGATGTAACACCCTCCACACATCTATTAAATGTAGTGTTTGTCCTAGTCTTTTCAAGCCCTTATTAGACGCCGCCGAATCATTCCTTTTACCTTGGGTGCTATCAATCGAGGCATCCCATACCGTATTAAAGTCTCCCCCTACCAACATCTGTTCCCCACGATATGAGAGTAAATGTTGTAGTATTTGGTTGTAAAAGTGTCTGTCATATTGATTAGGGGCGTAGACGTTGCCTACTAACATTTTTTGTCCCGATATTTCCACTTCCACGAGCACATAACGGCCCCCTGCGTCCGTCACCATGGGTCGTACCGCTGTGGTCAACCCTTTACGAATCAATATCGCTACCCCTCCTTTTTTCCCTTGTGCTCCCGCTGAGACGCATTCCTCCACCCACCATGTCCTAAGCTTTGCATGTTCCTCCTGGCTAAGGTGTGTTTCTTGCAGCAAGGCAATATCTATATTATTTCTCTGTAGCTGTTGCAAGATTTTTGTTCTCTTTATGGGTGAGTGTATACCCCCCACGTTCCAAGTAACGAGCCTAACCATAGTCTATCGGGCCTATTATGTTCTGTAGTGTAACTCTCTTTTCCTGTTGTTTTGTCAGGAGGGCACCCCAGCCTATACCCCCCCATTTCCACTCTCGACCTTTGCCTTGTCTTTGTTCCAGTGTTCTTCCTCTCCCCCTAACGTATTGGTTGGCTTTGTTCCCTTTTATCCCTCCCACCCAAATCTCTACTCCTTCCCCTACCCATCCCCCCACCCCGTTCTTCTGACCCCTCCCTCCTTGTTCCATGTTTCCCAATATAGGAACCGATCACATTTATCGCCTCCCGACCTCCCTCCCTTTCATGGTCTCATCCGTTATATACTCTGGACTTTTAAGGCCCTTCCAATTTGTTTATACCCCTTTAGCAATCAACCCGCAACAAACATTATAAACCCCTGGTACAGGTTCCTTATACTTCTCAAATTGTGTCTCCCCTCATTTGGCATTACCTATTAAGATCATTTTACAAGGTCATTTATACCATCAATCTGGCTTTGGTATGGGCAGGCCTCAATCAATACAAATTTCAGAGTCCACCTCCAGTCCTAGGTATTATACCTCCAATCTGTCTTAAATCTCTAGATTTGTCATTATATTCCTGAGGTCTGTCCCCGTGGTGCAAGCTATGCAGGTGTGAACCCCTCCAATTAGTCAAAAATCCTTATATCCTATACAACTTTATCAAACATTAACCTCAACTGTTCAAACGGTCTGTTATCTGGTCAAACCTGTCAAAACTGTGGTTGATGTCCATGAGATCTCTCTCTATTTATCAATCATTAACATTAACATCTGCTGCTGAGTTGATCTGTTATCTAATCAAACCTTGCAATCTTATGGCTGTTGTCCATAAAACCTTTCTCTAGTTGATTGATAGCATAGCACCCCGTCCTCTCCTCTGGTTCATGCCGGGGCGTCTCTCCTAGTGCTTTCCTCGTCTTCTGCCCCGATCTGGGTCACAAATTTTTTCGCCTCCTCCACTGCGTCAAATACATGCGTTGATCCTTTGTACACGATTTTCAGCTGCGCTGGGTACATCAAGTTGAATCTAATCTTCTGATTAAACAATGCTGTACACACTGGGGAGAAAGCGCGGCGTCTCCCCGCCACCCCCGCCGAATAATCTTGAAAACATAGTATTCTTTTCTGTTCATACATCAGCACATTGTCTTTCTTGGAGGCTTGCAAAATATGTTGTTTGTGTTGGAAATTCAAAACCCGCATTATGAGGACTCTGGGTTTATTGGTATTATCTATTCGAGGCCCCAGACGGTGGGCTCTCTCCACTCTCACGGGGCCCATGTGCGCAGGGAAGGCCACTCTTGCGGTAAGCCAACGTTCCAGTTCCATAATTATGTCCCTGCCACCCATGGCCTCCGGAAGTCCCACCAGGCGCAAATTGTTGCGTCTAGAACGATTCTCTAGTTCTTCTACTTTTTGTTCTAGCGCTTCAACACGTCCTCTGGACGTTTTTTGTTCGGCCTCCACCTCCTGTAATTTATCCTCCACCATGCTCGTTCGAGTTTGACAGGCCACACATTCTCTCGCCAAGTCTTCCATTCGCGAGTGCAGCTTCTCCAATTTGGAGTCAATGGGGGCTAATCTGCGGTCTAGTAGTTCCTCCATAACGGCGGACATCTCCGCCGTTATCTCCGCCACCCACGCCGACGAAACTGCCGTGCTGGATTTTTCCGGCGAGGACGCCATTTTGGGGTCTGGTTGTTTTTGCCGCAACTTCTCTTTTTGAGCCGTTTTCGCAGCCATCCCCGGCGTATGCTGCCTGATATTCACTTGCTGGAGTTTTATCTATGCTCCGGTGTATTATAGCGCGTACTCTGTGTCCGTGGTTGTGCCGCTCAACGGGAGAGGAGTGTCGGGGTCGGAGAGCTCTTCAGGTGCGTCTGCTCTCCGCCATGGCGTCACGTGATCTCTCACGTGCCTCGCCTTATATGGACGGCCATGCGTGATGGCCGCCCTTACATGCAAGGCTCCATATATGGATAGGTCAGTAAGTGCACGTCATGCCATGTATAATGGCTCCACACATGGCCGGTTATGATGCATGGCCGTCATGCGTGCGGGGCCTACGTCTGGAGTTTCCCTTGTATGGGAGTTTTCATATATGTATCATTATCAAATATGCGAACTTCATACACAATATATTTCCCGTAGCTGCATGTTCCGCAAGTACAGTACATGTAGTTGCGGACATCCAGATAAAGGGAACATTTAAGGAACAGTGAAAAGTATCAAGTACAGTAACGTATTTCTCACAACTACCGTATTCTTCGTATACGTTGGCCGGCCCTGATTTGGCCGCTTTGAACCGCGATAATGGAATGTTTAATGGCAGCCTTCTTGCTATGCTTTGGCCGGATCTAATTTGGCCGGGTTCAACCACGATAATGGGTATGTCTATGGCCAGCACTATGACCGGCCATCTCGTTTCGAAAATATGGTTTGCTCCTCCGTTTGCGGCGCCGGCCATAGCGATGGCCGGCCATCTATTTGGCCGGCGCCATTCGATTATGCCCCTCCATGCCATCCCTGCGACACTTTGGTCAATACTTTGTATCCTCTCTGTGATACATCGTACCATACTTTGTAAGCCGCACTGAACCTACTCTATGTAATTATGTCATTTCTATGATACATTGTTTTCATACCTGTATTATCTCCGTGATACTTTGTAAGCCGCACTGAATCTGCTATTGAGTGGGAAAGAGCGGGGTATAAATGCCATAAATAAATAAAATAAACGCCTAGATACATATTGTCTGAATTTCTAAGGATTTTTTTCCTGCCACAGTGAGATACAGTTCATATAGTCTTTTGTTTTTCCATGTATTGCCCCATCCTCCTATGTATCTAAAACCTTCTTGATGGCACCAGGCTTTGAGCCACCTATTGAAATTTTCAGTATTTTGTAAACTTTTCTCTCCCTTTCCAAAAGTAGGTAGTACTTCAGAAAAAGCTACTGTTTGTACCAAAAATTTTAACCCCTTTCTCAGCTCCTGAAAGGTTCTCCATGCTGCAAGTGGGGTATTATTGGCCAGGTCATTTGTTTCCAGATGGATAACAACATCAGTGTTAGTTTCATCTCTGATTATAGTCAGTATTTGTATTTGTCTGGTACTCCTGGTAGCTGAGGAGCTGGAAGGCATTTCATTTTGCTGGGCCCCTTGAACTGTGTTTCAAAATTAATGCCTCTGATAATATAATCCCTTAGCAGCAACAGTTTTCTGGTTTGAGATTCCTTATTAGTGCTTGGGAGGTGTATTTTCTCTTGCAACAGCTTCATTGCTTTTTGTTCCACCTCAGTTCTATTTCTGGAGCATCACTGTGCTGTAAGGTAAAATTATGTATCATACCTGATAATTTTCTTTCCATTAATCATAGCTGATCAATCCATAGACTGGTGGGTTGTGTCCATCTACCAGCAGGTGGAGATAGAGAGCAATCCTTTTGCCTCCCTATATGTGGTCATGTGCTGCCGGAAACTCCTCAGTATGTCAATATCAAAGCTCCATCCGCAGGACTCAGCACTTAGAGAATTACACCCACAAAGGGACACTCTGCCTAGCTCACCACCGCCGAAACGGGGGGAGGGGAATTAACCCAGCTCATCCCCACACAAGAGGGGGAGGGGAATTCGTCCAGCTCATCCTCGCGGAGTGGGGGAGGGACACCACACCCGCCGATGCGGGGGGATCTGGCTTATCCTGCAACCGCAACCGCGGGAGGAGCTGACTGACCCTAACACCGCCGAAGCGGGAGGGGTACAAAGCTGCCCTACAGCCGCACGAAGTGGGAGGGAGCACCGGCAGAATTTAGGTATCAATCCAGCCCCGTAAAACAGGGGGGAGAGGAATGCAGCAGCTCACTGTAACACAAAATCGTCTCAACTCCTGAAGAATCCAATTGAAAATGTTGCAGGAACGGAGGCATGAATTTATGATACTTCAGGAGTCAGACAGCACACACCAGAATGAGAGAGTAATCTTCTTTATTTGCCAGCAAACAAAGCAGGACATCAGTTCTAGCTCTCTTCTCTCTCTCTCAGCTCTCTGGATGTTATGGCTTTTGTCTGTCCTCTTCAGCTCTCTTCTCTTCTGTCTGTTCCTTCTGCTCTCTTTCTCTCCTGTTGTCTTCCAGCTTTCTTCTGACGTAAACTGCTTCTGCTCTCACTTAAATACTGTTCTATCCCCCTCCTAGCCTAGCCCCCCCCTTACTCTCCAATTGGTTAAGGAATAGATTGGCTACCTTGCCTCAACCAATCAGCTCTATACAAATATCAGTTACATAGGTTCCAGACATCCTAAACTGACCTGTGACCTGGGGCCCCTTACACCAGACATTTGGTCTCCAGAACTCTTGCATGTTCATTATGATTGATTTCTCATCTATAGCTTAAACTGGGTTCCCTTAGAGACTAAGAGGCCCAACCTGACATTGGTTATTCTCATATTCCTAGTCAGCTTCATACTACCTGCTAGCTGAACTCTGGCATTCATTAAAGGGGTCAAGGGCCAGTCTTACTTAATGGCATACGGCTATGGTCTGTTATTACTTTCAGGAGGCCAGTCCTACACTTAGCTATAATTAATCAAGGAGAAGAGAGCTGACTAGTTCTGACCTTTTTCACCTATCAGCTTCCTTCACAGAACTTGCTAAGACCACAGAAAACTCAAAACACATGTTGGCCTCTTCACTGCAGTCTTTGCTTAGAAAGTCAGACAAAGAATGATACAGAATTTAAAAAGGTTTCCTACATATTAACTACACAGAATACATATTCTAAAATAAGCATCCTTATAAGACATATTCTAGATATCAAGAACTTCTAAATTCTAATCTATTGCCTCTCTCTAAACAGTATTTCTATCTAATCTTAAACTACAATATATCTAGCTCATTCCTTTGTTCATTCATAATAATATCCCCTCAAGATTTAATAGTATACAGATGTGCCAGCTAGCATTGGCAATTCACAAAGGACAGAGTCTCATTTCTCACTGACCTTTCCTAACCTTTGGCTCAACAGAGTTCTAGTAATTAATTCCAGCCTGCATTCCTTCACTTTAGTTGCAAGGTAAAAAGCTAGAATTCAAACTTCAAGCTTTTAATATCATTTCTTATGTATATAATTTCTCAGAGTTAACACTTTCCTTGCCCATGGCTGCCTCAAAAAAACTTCCTGAACAGGAACTGAAGACTAAACTTGAACTTGAAATGCAACCAGAATATAAACAGTACAGATATCTGGGAGGGGGGGCTATGGATTGATCAGCTATGATTAATGGAAAGAAAATTATCAGGAATGATACATAATTTTCTCCAAGGACAAGCAGGCTGCTTGTTCTCACTGATGGCTGATGGCAGCCCTTCCAATCGGAACACTTTACTAGCAAAGGCCTTTGCTAGTCCTCGCGCGCCGATGCGCACCGCGCATGCGCGGCCGTCTTCCCGCCCGAACCGGCTCGTGTTCGTCAGTCTTCTTTTGTCCGCGCTCGGGATGGTCGTGTTTTGCGCCGTTTCGCGCCCCTCAAGTTGACCCTCGCACGTATTCGCGTTCTTTCGCTAAAAAAAAAAAAAAAAAAAAAAGAGAGAAAAAGACCTTTACGGTCTTTACCCCTTTCCCGTGTTTCCAGCTTTTGCCCCGCGTAAGTTTCCTTTCGCTTTCGGGGTAGGCCTCTTTGAGGCCTCGGTTTGGTTTTTTCTCTCCCTATTTTTGGTGCCTTTTTCGTCATTGCGAGTTTTGATTTCGCTGGCGTGATTTTTCCGCCCATGTCATCGAAGTCTCCCAGCGGCTTCAAGAAGTGCACCCAGTGCGCCTGGGTAATCTCGCTCACTGATAGGCACGCGTCGTGTCTTCAGTGTCTGGGGGCTGGGCACTGCCCGCAGGCCTGTAGTCTTTGCGCCCTTTTACAGAAAAGGACACAGGTAGCGAGATTGGCCCAGTGGAACGTGTTGTTCTCAGGCTCTTCGTCGGCAACAGCACCGGGGGCATCGAGTGCATCGGCGTCGACAGCTCCAAGACCTTCGATCTCAGCATCGGCTGCATCGACCCTCTGCATCGTCGGTACCGAGACATCGGAAGGCTGCGTCGGCGTCGGTGGAACCGGGACCTCCACTAGTGCTGATATCGTCGGATGGTGGTGCTTCGACTGGAGTGCAGGTGAGGGCTCTCCATTCCCCTGCTGGTGGCGGTGAGCCTTCGGGTGGGTCTCCCCCTACCCTGAGGGCTCCTGCGGTACAGCCCCCCCGAGACCGACCTTCTTTGGCCTCGGCCCCAAGGAAGCGACGGCTGGATTCTACGTCCTCCTCGTTGGTACTGGGAAGCTCTGGTGACATGCTTCGTTTGAAAAAAATCAAAGAAGCATCGACACCGGTCTCCTTCCCGCATCGGTACCGAGAGCACTGGGTTGCCGAGGGAGTCAGCACCCAGTAGGCATCGGCACCGGGAGGACCGCTCACCCTCTGTTCAGGAGGTGTCGATGCGCTCCACCTTGGACAGCCCGGAACAGTCCCGCATCGGTACCGAGAGCACTGGGTCGCCGAGGGAGTCAGCACCCAGTAGGCATCGGCACCGGGAGGACCGCTCACCCTCTGTTCAGGAGGTGTCGATGCGCTCCACCTTGGACAGCCCGGAACAGCCTCCACGTCTGGAACAGACTCTGACTTCGAAGCCTGCATCGGCTTCCATGTCTTTCTCCACAGCCGCCCTGCACGAGAGTCTCCGGGCCGTTCTCCCAGAGATCCTGGGAGAGCTGTTGCGCCCTTCTCCTCCGGTACCGGGGGTGCTTGCGCCATCGGTACCGTTGAGTGAGGCGCCGGCTGGCCCCTTGCCCGGGGTGAGGTCTCCGACATCGGTGCCGCTTGTGGTACCGACTGCGGTCGCTTCCCAGGAAGGCTCCCCGACGACGTCGGCGGAGGGGCCTTCGCCGGTGCTGGCGAGGGAGTCTACCTCTCGACGCTCCCACCGTGGCCGTGTTTCCACGGAGTCGAGTCGGGCACAGCTTCAGACACAGGTTCATGAACTTGTGTCTGATACCGATGGTGAGGCCTCGTGGGAGGAGGAGGAGGACATCAGGTATTTCTCTGACGAGGAGTCTGATGGCCTTCCTTCTGATCCCACTCCCTCCCCTGAAAGACAGCTTTCTCCTCCCGAGAGTCTTTTTGCGGCCTTTGTCCGGGAGATGTCTACGGCCATCCCCTTCCCGGTGGTTGTGGAGGATGAGCCCAGGGCTGAAATGTTTGAGCTCCTGGACTATCCTTCTCCACCTAAGGAAGCGTCCACAGTACCCATGCATCATGTCCTAAAAAAGACATTGCTGGCGAACTGGACCAAGCCTCTAACTAATCCCCACATTCCCAAGAAGATTGAGTCCCAGTACCGGATCCATGGGGACCCAGAGCTGATGCGCACTCAGTTGCCTCACGACTCTGGTGTGGTGGATCTGGCCCTAAAGAAGGCTAAGAGTTCTAGGGACCATGCTTCGGCGCCCCCGGGCAAGGACTCTAGAACCTTAGAGTCCTTTGGGAGGAAGGCCTACCATTCTTCTATGCTCGTGGCCAAAATCCAGTCTTACCAGCTCTACACGAGCATACACATGCGGAACAATGTGCGGCAGTTGGCGGGCTTGGTGGACAAGCTCCCTCCTGAGCAAGCCAAGCCATTTCAGAAGGTGGTGCAGCTGAAGGCGTGCAGAAAATTCCTGGCCAGAGGGGTATATGATACCTTTGATGTTGCGTCCAGGGCCGCTGCTCAAGGTGTGGTGATGCGCAGACTCTCATGGCTGCGTGCCTCCGACCTGGAGAATAGGATCCAGCAGCGGATTGCGGACTCCCCTTGCTGAGCGGACAATATTTTTGGAGAAAAAGTCGAACAGGTGGTAGAGCAGCTCCACCAGCGGGATACCACTTTCGACAAGTTCTCCCGCCGGCAGCCTTCAGCATCTACCTCCTCAGGTAGACGTTTTTATGGGGGAAGGAAGACTGTTTCCTACTCTTCTGGTAAGCGTAGGTACAATCCTCCTTCTTGACAGCCTGCGGCCCAGGCTAAGCCCCAGCGCGCTCGCTCTCGTCAGCAGCGTGCGCCTCAGCAAGGCCCCACGGCTCCCCAGCAAAAGCAGGGGGCGAGCTTTTGACTGGCTCCAGCAGAGCATAGCCGACATCAACGTGTCAGTGCTGGGCGATCTGCCGGTCGGGGGGAGGTTGAAAGTTTTTCACCAAAGGTGGGCTCTCATAACCTCTGACCGTTGGGTTCTTCAAATAGTCCGGCAAGGATACACCCTCAATTTGGCCTCCAAACCTCCAAATTGCCCACCGGGAGCTCAATCCTACAGCTTCCAGCACAAGCAGGTACTTGCAGAGGAACTCTCCGCCCTTCTCATCGCCAATGCGGTCGAGCCCGTGCCATCCGGGCAAGAAGGGCAGGTACTTCCTTGTGGAAAAGAAAACAGGGAGGATGCGTCCCATCCTAGACCTAAGGGCCCTGAACAAATATCTGGTCAAGGAAAAGTTCAGGATGCTTTCCCTGGGCACCCTTCTTCCCATGATTCAGGAAAACGACTGGACTTGAAGGACGCCTACACGCACATCCTGATACTGCCAGCTCACAGACAGTATCTGCGATTTCAGCTGGGCACACGTCACTTCCAGTACTGTGTGCTACCCTTTGGGCTCGCCTCTGCGCCCAGAGTGTTCACGAAGTGCTTGGCTGTAGTAGCAGCGGCGCTTTGCAGGCTGGGAGTACACGTGTTCCCCTATCTCGACGATTGGCTGGTGAAGAACACATCCGAGGCAGGAGCTCTACAGTCCATGCAGATGACTATTCGCCTCCTGGAGCTACTGGGGTTTGTGATAAATTTTCCAAAGTCCCATCTTCTCCCAGTGCAGAGACTCGAATTCATAGGAGCTCTGCTGGACTCTCGGACGGCTCGTGCCTATCTCCCAAAGGCGAGAGCCAACAACTTGTTGTCCCTCGTCTCTCGGGTGCGAGCGTCCCAGCAGATCACAGCTCGGCAGATGTTGAGATTGTTGGGCCACATGGCCTCCACAGTTCATGTGACTCCCATGGCCCGCCTTCACATGCGATCTGCTCAATGGACCCTAGCTTCCCAGTGGTTTCAGGCTGCTGGGGATCTAGAAGACGTGATCCACCTGTCCACGAGTTTTCTCAAATCCCTGTATTGGTGGACGATTTGGTCCAATTTGACTCTGGGACGCCCTTTACAAATTCTTCAGCCACAAAAAGTGCTGACTACGGATGCGTCTCTCCTGGGGTGGGGGGCTCATGTCGATGGGCTTCACACCCAGGGAAGCTGGTCCCTCCAGGAACGCGATCTGCAGATCAATCTCCTGGAGTTACGAGCGGTCTGGAACGCTCTGAAGGCTTTCAGAGATTGGCTGTCCCACCAAATTATCCAAATTCAGACAGACAACCAGGTTGCCATGTATTACATCAACAAGCAGGGGGGCACCGGATCTCGGCCCCTGTGTCAGGAAGCCGTCAGCATGTGGCTCTGGGCTCGCCGTCATGGCATGTTGCTCCAAGCCACATATCTGGCAGGCGTAAACAACAGTCTGGCCGACAGGTTGAGCAGGATTATGCAACCTCACGAGTGGTCGCTCAATTCCCGAGTAGTGCGCCAGATCTTCCAGGTGTGGGGCACCCCCTTGGTAGATCTCTTTGCATCTCGAGCCAACCACAAGGTCCCTCAGTTCTGTTCCAGACTTCAGGCCCCCGGCAGACTGGCATCGGATGCCTTCCTCCTGGACTGGGGGGAAGGTCTGCTGTATGCTTATCCTCCCATTCCTCTGGTGGGGAAGACTTTGTTGAAACTCAAGCAAGACCGAGGCACCATGATTCTGATTGCTCCCTTTTGGCCGCGTCAGATCTGGTTCCCTCTTCTTCTGGAGTTGTCCTCCGAAGAACCGTGGAGATTGGAGTGTTTTCCGACCCTCATCACACAGGACGAAGAGGCGCTTCTGCATCCCAACCTCCAGTCTCTGGCTCTCACGGCCTGGATGTTGAGAGCGTAGACTTTGCCTCTTTGGGTCTGTCAGAGGGTGTCTCCCGCATCTTGCTTGCTTCCAGGAAAGATTCCACTAAGAGGAGTTACTTCTTTCTATGGAGGAGGTTTGCCGTCTGGTGTGACAGCAAGGCCCTAGATCCTCGCTCTTGTCCTACACAGACCCTGCTTGAATACCTTCTGCACTTGTCTGAGTCTGGTCTCAAGACCAACTCTGTAAGGGTTCACCTTAGCGCAATCAGTGCATACCATTACCGTATGCAAGGTAAGCCGATCTCAGGACAGCCTTTAGTTGTTCGCTTCATGAGAGGTTTGCTTTTGTCAAAGCCCGTCAACCTCCTACAGTGTCATGGGATCTCAATGTCGTTCTCACCCAGCTGATGAAACATCCTTTTGAGCCACTGAACTCCTGCCATCTGAAGTACTTGACCTGGAAGGTCATTTTCTTGGTGGCAGTTACTTCAGCTCGTAGAGTCAGTGAGCTTCAGGCCCTGGTAGCCCAGGCCCCTTACACCAAATTTCATCATAACAGAGTAGTCCTCCGCACTCACCCTAAGTTCTTGCCAAAGGTTGTGTCGGAGTTCCATCTGAACCAGTCAATTGTCTTGCCAACATTCTTTCCCTGTCCTCATTCCTGCCCTGCTGAACGTAAGCTGCACACATTGGACTGCAAAAGAGCATTGGCCTTCTATCTGGAGCGGACACAGCCCAACAGACAGTCCGCCCAATTGTTTGTTTCTTTTGATCCCAACAGGAGGGGAGTGGCTGTGGGGAAACGCACCATATCCAATTGGCTAGCAGATTGCATTTCCTTCACTTACGCCCAGGCTGGGCTGGCTCTTGAGGGTCATGTCACGGTTCATAATGTTAGAGCCATGGCAGCGTCGGTGGCCCACTTGAAGTCAGCCACTATTGAAGAGATTTGCAAAGCTGCGACGTGGTCATCTGTCCACACATTTACATCTCATTACTGCCTGCAGCAGGATACCCGACGCGACAGTCGGTTCGGGCAGTCAGTGCTTCAGAATCTGTTCGGGGTTTAGAATCCAACTCCACCCCCCTAGGCCCATGTTTTATTCTGTTCCAGGCTACACTCTCTGTTAGTTGGATAAGTTTTTAGGTCAATCTCAGTTATGTCCTCGCCGTTGCAAGGCCCAATTGACCATGTTTGTTGTTTTGAGTGAGCCTGGGGGCTAGGGATACCCCATCAGTGAGAACAAGCAGCCTGCTTGTCCTCGGAGAAAGCGAATGCTACATACCTGTAGAAGGTATTCTCCTAGGACAGCAGGCTGATTGTTCTCACAAACCCGCCTGCCTCCCCTTTGGAGTTGTGTCTTCCCTTGTCTTTGTCTTGCTACATATGGGACTGACGAACACGAGCCGGTTTGGGCGGGAAGACGGCCGCGCATGCGCGGTGCGCATTGGCGCGCGTGGCCTAGCAAAGGCCTTTGCTAGTAAATTGTTCCGATTGGAGGGGCTGCCGTGGACGTCACCCATCAGTGAGAACAATCAGCCTGCTGTCCTCGAAGAATACCTTCTACAGGTATGTAGCATTCGCTTTACCTTCCATATCATGCTGATCAATCCATAGACTGGTGGGATGTACCGAAGCAGTACTCACCCAGGGCGGGACACAGAAATCCCTGACCGCAACACTGAAGCTCCAAACCGGGCCTCCGCCCGAGCAGCCACAGTCAAGCGGTAATGTCTGGAGAAGGTATGAGCCGATGCCCAAGTTGCCGCCCTACAAATCTCTTCCAAGGAGACGGACTCGGCCTCTGCCATCGAGGCCGCCTGTACTCTAGTGGAGTGAGCCTGCAGCTGGATAGGCGGCACCTTCCCTGCGGCCACATAAGCCGCTGCAATGGGTTCCTTGACCCATCGTGCCACTGTAGGCTTGGCAGCCTGCAGACCCTTACGAGGACCTGTGAACAGCACAAACAGATGATCCGACTTCCGGAATCATTGGTCACTTCCAAGTATCTGACGATGACTCGTCTCACATCTAAATATTTGAGAGCAGAGTACTCCTTTGGGTAGTCCTCCCTACGAAAGGAGGGTAGACAGAGCTGCTGATTCACATGGAAGCGAGGACCAATCTTGGGCAGGAAGTAAGGCACTGTGCGAATAGACACTCCTGCCTCAGTGAACTGCAGAAAGGGCTCTCGACATGATAGTGCCTGGAGCTCGGAAACTCTTCTGGCTGAAGCGATAGCCACCAAAAGACTGCTTTCAACGTCAATTCTTTCAGAGATGCCCTCGACAAGGGTTCACAAGGCAGCTTCTGCAAGGCTCTTAGCACCAGATTGAGATTCCACGCAGGTACCACTGCATGCAGAGGAGGGCGCAGGTGAATAACTCTCTTGAGAAAGCGCACCACATGTGGCTGCAATGCCAGGGAAACACTCTTCAGGTGACCCCTGAAGCAAGCAAGAGCCGCTACCTGGACCTTAAGGGAACTGAGCGACAGGCCTTTTTCCAGACCTTCTTGCAGGAACGCCAACACTGATGAAATTGGAGCAGTGAAGGGAGAAAGTGAGCCTGATTTAGAGATGGGAGTAACTAGCGAGGTAATTAAATTTGCTGATGACACAAAGTTATTCAAAGTCGTTAAATCGCGACAGGATTGTGAAAAATTACAAGAGGACCTTACGAGACTGGGAGACTGGGCGGCTAAATGGCAGATGATGTTTAATGTGAGCAAGTGCAAGGTGATGCATGTGGGAAAAAAGAACCCGAATTATAGCTACGTCATGCAAGGTTCCACGTTAGGAGTTACGGACCAAGAAAGGGATCTGGGTGTCGTCGTCGATAACACACTGAAACCTTCTGCTCAGTGTGCTGCTGCGGCTAAGAAAGCGAATAGAATGTTGGGTATTATCAGGAAAGGTATGGAAAACAGGTGTGAGGATGTTATAATGCCGTTGTATCGCTCCATGGTGAGACCGCACCTTGAGTATTGTGTTCAATTCTGGTCGCCGCATCTCAAGAAAGATATAGTAGAATTGGAAAAGGTGCAGCGAAGGGCGACTAAATGATAGCGGGGATGGGACGACTTCCCTATGAAGAAAGACTAAGGAGGCTAGGGCTATACAGCTTGGAGAAGAGACGGCTGAGGGGAGACATGATAGAGGTATATAAAATAAAGAGTGGAGTGGAACAGGTGGATGTGAAGCGACTAGGGGGCATGCGATGAAACTACAGTGTAGTAAATTTAAAACAAATCAGAGAAATGTTTCTTCACCCAACGTGTAATTAAACTTTGGAATTCGTTGCCGGAGAAAGTGGTGAAGGCGGTTAGCTTAGCAGAGTTTAAAAAGGGGTTGGACGGTTTCCTAAAGGACAAGTCCATAAACAACTACTAAACGGACTTGGAAAACTCCAAAATTCCAGGAATAACATGTAATGAATGTTTGTACGTTTGGGAAGCTTGCCAGGTGCCCTTGGCCTGGATTGGCCGCTGTCATGGACAGGATGCTGGGTTCGATGGACCCTTGGTCTTTTCCCAGTATGGCATTACTTATGTACTTATGCCTCACACCACGATGCAAAGGTACGCCAAACCCTGGCGTAATCAGTAGAAGTAGAGCGCTTCCTCGCTCTGAGCATAGTGGCGATGACCTTGTCTGAGAAGCTCTGCTTGCTCCGATGCTGCCGCTCAATAGCCAGGCCGTAAGACCAAAGGGGGAGGGATCCTCCATCACCACGGGACCCTGATGCAACAGGCCCCGCTCCGCTGGCATCTGCAGAGGTCCGTCCACTGAGAGCTGATCAAGTCCGCATACCAGGGATGTCTGGGCCAATCCGGACTCACCAGGATTATCCGGCCCGGATTGCGGCCTAGCACCCTGCCCAACATGGGCCAAGGCGGGAACACAAAGAGGAGCTCCTGTGTCGGCCACTGTGGGAGAAGAACATCTACTCCCAGAGATCGAGGATTCCGTCCTCTGCTGAAAAAGCGCGGCACTTGGCAATTGGCTGAAGACGCCATCAAATCTAGGCTCGGCTGGCCCCAGCGCTTC
Organism: Microcaecilia unicolor; assembly: GCF_901765095.1. Classification (NCBI taxonomy): domain Eukaryota; kingdom Metazoa; phylum Chordata; class Amphibia; order Gymnophiona; family Siphonopidae; genus Microcaecilia; species Microcaecilia unicolor. The sequence continues at coordinate 9,645 of NW_021963711.1, read as the reverse complement.
GAGATGTCCAAGAACGCCTGAGCAATATTCATGACTCCCGCAATGTGGGCCGCCGACAGCTGTTCCAGGTTTGCTTCCGCCCACAGGCTAGAGGGGAGCTCCTGGTACCTCCCGGGTGATTGACATAGGCCACAGCCGTGGCATTGTCCGACAGGATCTGTACTGGCTTCAGCGCCAGTACCGGGAGAAACTCCAAAAGCGCCAACCGAATGGCTCTGAGTTCCGGGAGGTTGATAGACCACTCTGCCTCTGCAGGGGACCAGAGCCCCTGCGCTGTCCTTCCCTAAGCAAGTGGGCTCCCAGCCCACAAAGAGGTGTCCGCCGTGACGAAAAACCCAGTCCGGGGTCACAAGAGGCATTCCTGCGGACGGCTTGTCTGGCCCTCAGCCACCAGCTCAGCGCCTTGCGCACCGCTGGATCCAAGGGAAGGCGCACAGTGTAATCCTCCGAAGCTGGAGTCATCGCTGCAGCCAGAGAGAGCTGTATAGGTCTCATATGGGCTCTGACCCAGTGGCACTACTTCCATCGTGGCCGTCATAAAGCCCAACAGCTGCTGCCCATAGTCCCGAGCCCGAAGACACAAGAGGCTGCTAGGAACTGTCCACCTGAGCCTGAAGCTTGACAATCCGATGTCTGGCAGGAACACTCTGCCACTTGGGGGTCGAATCGAACTCCCAGATACTCCAGGGACTGAGTCAGGCGCAGCTGGCTTTTTCTCCCAGTTGATGATCCACCTCAGGGAGCTCAAAGAGCAATCACCCGGTCCTAAAGCTCTGCCGCACTCTGCATAAGAGGGGGCTCGGATCAACCAGTCGTCCAGATAAGGATGGACTTGTACGCCTTTCTTGCGTAGGAAGGCCGTGATGACCACCATAACTGGAGAAGGTCCGCGGAGCAGTAGCCAACCCGAAAGGGAGGGCTCTGAACTGGAGTGTCCTCAGAACTGCAAAACGCGGAAAGCGTTGATGAGGAGGCCAGATGGGAATATGCAAGTAAGCTTCCTTGATGTCCAAGGATGCCAGGAACTCCCCTGCCTTTTACTGCCGCTATAACAGAGCGGAGAGTCTCCATTTGGAAGTGCCGAACTTCCAAAGCCCGATTGACCCCTTGAGGTCGAGGGAAAGGCCGGACAAACCTCCTTTCTAGGTACCACAAAGAAATGGAGTAACGTCCCTTGCCAAAGGATCTCTGGCACCGGAACGACCGCACCCAGGCGGATCAGATTGTGCAAAGTCTGCTGCACTGCCACAGCTTGACCGGAGACTTGCAGGGAGAGTGCACAAACCCGATTCTTAAGGGTCGGTAGAACTCTAGCTTGTAGCCGTCTCTGATGACTTCCAGCACTCAAGCGTCCGAAGTTACCCTGGTCCACTCGCCCAGAAACGAGGATAGGCGTCCTCCAATCTGCTCTGGGCCATGGACCAGCTCCCGTCATGGGTACGAGACCCTGGGGGCGGACCGGAGGTGGCACCTCCGGGACGGCGGTCTCTGCGAAAGGAATGCTGCTTGGGGGAGAAATTCCTTTTGATGGAAGAGGGGGCAGAGGAGCTCAACTTGCCCGGGCAATACCGACGGGCTTCCTGAAACCATCCTTTGGAGGAACCGGGGCTCCGGTAACCTCTTGCCCTTAGACGTGCTGAGATCGGTCACAATCTTGTCCAGCTCGACCCCAAAGAGCAGCTTGCCTTTAAAAGGCAACTTAGCCAGGTGAGACTTAGAGGCGTGGTCAGCAGACCAATGCTTCAGCCAAAGCCACCGCCGTGCAGAGACTGTCTGAGCCATACCTTTAGCTGAGACTCTCAAGACATCATACAGCCAGCCTGCTAAGTAGGCCAAGCCCGATTTCCAGGGCTGGCCAATCAGCCCTCAAGGAAGAATCCGAGGGGGAAGCCCGCTGCGCAAGCGTCCGGCACGCCCTGGCTTCATAGAAGCCACAAATTGAGGCCTGTAAACTTAAAGCAGCCGCCTCCAAACTCCTGTCTTGGGCGTCCTTTAGGGCCGTGCCACCTTCCACCGGCAACGCCGTTTTCTTAGTCACCGCAGTGATTAAAGAATCTATGGTAGGCCCAAGAAAGGCCTCCCGTTCACCTTCAGGCAGAGGATAGAGGTGGGACATAGCCCTAGCCACTTTAAGGCTCGCTTCTGGGAAATCCCATTGAGCCGAAATCAAGGTGTGCAATCATGCATGTGGAAGGTTCTAGGCGGGCGCTTAGTCCCCTGCATAATGGCAGAGCCAACAGAGGCTGAGGGAGAGACGTCCTCCGGAGAGGAACTCTTCAAAATGCTCATGGCCTGCACTAACAGGTTGGGCAAATCCTCTGAGCAAAAGATCCGTGCTATAGAGGGTTCATCTGAGCGGGAATCCGTCTCCTCCAAGGAATCCCCAAAGGACCGTTGGAGAACTCAGATACGCTGCCATCTACATCAGAGGAGACCGAGTCCTCTAGGGCCTGGAAGTCCACCCCGAGGGCGTTTGCTTCTGGAGGCCTTAGCCCCTTGATCAGGGGGGGAGAGCCGGGGCAGCGTTTATCATAAGAAAAGCCTGATGCAGCAGCAAAAAGAACTCAGGGGAGAAACCCCCTAGACTGTGCACTTCTGTCGCCTGGGCCACGGCCCTAGACGCACCCTCAACCGGCGCTCGGCAAGAGTGGGGGAGAAACATGCTGCACATCCAAAATGGCGTCCGGCGCGAAACTCCCGAGAAGGAGCCGCGTGGGAAGAACGGCGCTTAACTTTCGCCGCTTTCTTGCCGTCGCCCGAATCAAGGGCGACCATAGCATTAACGTCTCCCAGCTCGAGGGCGGCCCAAGAAGAAGCCGTCTGAGCAGAGTGGCCGGCCAACATGGAGTGGGCGAGCAGCGGGGGATGGGCGCTTATGGCGGGAAAAACCGCCGCACCGGAGGAAGAACCGGGACACTGACCGGACTCCAAACTGATGCCCAACAAAGGCGATCAGGCTTTGAAAACCCCCGCATTCCCCGCTAGACGCACACACGCGGTCCAGGGAGCGAATCTTCGCGCCCTCGCCCTCCGACGCCATAAGCCACGTGAAGACCGAACGGGGAACCCCCTGCCCGCTATAAAAGGTTAAAATTACCTGCTTCTCGCTCCGAGCTGTAACGAACTGGTGTCCCAGTGAGCAGCTGCAATAAACGCTGATATAAACGTTGAAATAAACGCCCTTAAAGGACGTCCAAATTTTTTTTTTTTAAACGGAGCCGGCGGGAGGGGGGAGAAAAGGAGGGACTGGCACCACCAGGTTTGCACTTGCTCAAGAAGAGCCCTCAACCCCAGGTACTCAACAAAACCTAAAGATTAGGCTTGGAGACCTAGCCAGAGCTGCTGCTGTGTGTGACCACCACCTGCTGAGATAGAGAACATACTGAGGAGTTTCCAGCAGCACATGACCACCAATATAGGGAGGCAAAAGGATTGCTCTCTATCTCCACCTGCTGGTAGATGGACACAACCCACCAGTCTATGGATTGATCAGCATGATGATATGGAATGGAGCAAAGGAATTCTGTAGGGGCAACAATTGTGAGGATGGTTGCTTCTGTGCCACATCTATTCTTAGGTGATTTTATTCTTTGAGGCAGTAGTGAGAATTGGTATGATTCTGTGCAGTGATAGAAGCTGCTTTAATTGTATCAAATTCCTGCTTTAGTTTGCTTAGCTCATATTTTATACTAGCAAGCTGAAGACAGATAGGATAACCTTTAAACCTCCCAGATGGTGTACCTTAGAAATAAAGCACCACAATTATTCACAGAATAGAAGTCATCTTGATTGATTGGAATGGGTATGAACAGGTGTACTATGATAGGTTTAACAGTCTGTAACATTGCCTGTGTATGACTGAGGAGTAACGTTATGAATTTTAGATTGTCTATATATGAGTAGAAAACCCTGGGGAGGGTGGGTGGGACTATAAGTCCCGTGAGTCAGCGAAGTCCTCTATCATAAAGGTTCTGAGGCAAGTAATGACCCCAGTTGCTAAAATAATCAAATTCAGTTTGATACAACAGTCAGATTCAGCTAGAAACTAACTTTTCTCCTGTAAATCTAAATATGGTCTCTGCAATGTAATGCAAATTAAGCCAGTTATAAGACTAAAGCTATTTTTTTAACCTAGGAATACCAATGGAAAATAAACCTGGCAGAACGTTATCCACAGTATATAGTCAAAGTTAGAATGCTACAGCTAGAGTTAGCAGGGTAAAGGTCAAGAAACTGTTTGAAAAGCCTATGCTCACTATCTTCAGAGCTAGGAAGAAAGGGAGAGAAAGTTTTTTGTTTTGTTTTTGTATTTTTAGGGTCTGGATTAGAAGACAGAGAAGTACACCACAATACAGATTCACAGGACAAATTAACTAAGTAATAAGCAATAAAGGCCGAGAATAGATATTCAGGATAGTGTTACCACCCCTCTCGGCTGGACTGTAGTGATGTGCTCCCAGATACCTGATTGTTGTAGTCGTGGCGAATATCCAGGGAACACACACTCCAGTCGAGGGAGTGGAACAAATAAACTAACCTATCCTTTACTCTCAAAGAATAAGGAGGAAAAGAACGCTAAATTTAGGATTTGTTCCTGAACTGGAAGAACCGCACCTTCAGATATGCAAATTATCTTTTTCTTTATTGAATACAAATGCAAGCAAATTTTATTCAAATAAACTCAAATTCACAATTAGTGTTTGGCTTAATAGAACTGCAATAACATATTCAACATTCAAATGTAGTTGTACATGTATACCTTTAACTTTTTCAGTTTCTTTAAACAAAATCACCTAAAAAGGCAGAAAAGAACCTTTTCAGATAAATATTTATAATCAAAATCAGATATTGTTGTAATACTCTTTCCTTGCTATTGATGTCAGAATTTGAGTCTTTATGGGTTTATGGATGTTTGTGCAAGGATCTCACTTGAACCCAGAGCACTTAGGTAAGTAAGGAAAACATGGATTTTTTATATTTGATGTTGTTCTGTTCTTAGTTTTCCCCTAAAATGTTGTGAACCAACAAAAAAATGATATGTCCTTCAACACCTTTTGCAAATGTCACTTATCTGTGTTTGAATTTATTTAGGTGAGGTCTTTCTTGCGTTGGAGCTCAGCTCAGGGGCGTAGCTACGGGTGGGCCCACCCAATTTCAGCCCAGGCCCGCCCAGCGCCAGCCCCATCACCAGCCACTGCTGCTTTTCCTGTTGAGCAGCAGGGCCGGCGCTACAAAAGAAGAAGCGCTAACGGCGCTAAGGACCGTAGGACGAGAAATGTTAAAAAAAAAAAAAAAAAAGCGCGGCACCAGCAGGCACTGTCTTGGCAGCCTTGAGGCATTGGCTGCTGAGGCATTGGCTGCTGGCTCGCAGGCTCCTCCCGTCTGAAGAAAGCAAAGAAAAAGGATGAGAAAAATGAGAAATGGCCAGGAAACCGTGGCAGAAGAGTTAAGCGAAACGAAGGAAAGCAGAATCTAGAGACTGGGAGCAACACAATGAGAAAAAGTAAATGGCCATACAAGAAAGGTAAGAAAATAATTTTATTTTTAATTTAGGATAAAGTAATATGGTACCTGTGTTAATGAAGTTTCAGAGACCAATACTTCCTTCCTTAGGTCAGGCGAGGATACCGTAACAGCATTATACTGACCTGAGGCAGGAGGTTTTGGCCTCTGAAAGCTCATTGAAAAGGGTGTTAGGCTATTAAATAACTTTTCTGAAATCTGATGCACTGAAAAGCAGCACTTTACCCTGTGTGACAAATGCATCTGATTAGCGTGACTAAATTTTGCTGGGGAGGGGGGGTAGAGAGACAAATTTTGTGCCCACCCACTTTGGGTTCAGGCCCATCCAAAATTGGCAGTCTGGCTACGCCACTGGCTCAGCTGGAACCCTTCAGAGGATAATTCACTGATCTCTTCTCCCTAAACCTCACTTATAAAGAAAATAAATGGAGGCAAAGTCCTTAAACTCCCTGCTTGTCCAGGAACTGACTCCACACTGGTGACAATTAATCAGTCTCAATACTGTGGCCACACTCTCTAATTGAAATAAAATAAGTTAAAGGTTTTCTCACTACAAAACCTATTTCTCACTATGTTTCCATAGTCTAAAATCCAGCAGGCTTCAGCACTGTATCAGAACCATCACACAGTAACACATTCCACATAGGCGCCCGGTATAAGAGGCCTTGGACAGGCTAAGCACTCCCTGCTGTGCTCTGAGAGGTTTAAATTGTGATTTACCTCCATCCTCACAGCAGGAACTGCCAGTGAAAGCCCTCTAGCCTTGTGTAACCAATTGTAGAAATTGGTTTATGGTTTGTTACCTTACTGCTGGGAGAGCAGGGGGAGGGGGGGTTGGTTGGGTTGCCAGGGAGATATTTAAGGAGGATGACACCTGACCTGCACTGAGAACAGATAGCTGCAGAATCTGACAACCAGACAACAAAGGTAGAAAATATCATTTTATTTTCATTATAGTGTTTGGAATATGTCCACTTTGAGAATCAGGTGCTCAACATTAAAAGTTTATATTTATTTACTATTTATGGCATTTTATCCCACATTAAACATGAATTAGGGTGTTTTGTGGCTCTACATGAGAATTGTGATGATATGATCCCTTGTTTCATATTGTTGACGGTCTGCATTTCCGTATGTGTGGTATATTGGTTGTATTAGGTTCTGCCCAGTGTAATATTTATGGTACAGTAAGGTTCTGAGTGTGTTTTTGCACAAAGTTTGGCATAGTGTTTTGCAGTTGAGCGATTGTGCTTAGAATATGCTTTGAGCAACACTTTATTCTTTGACATATGATACATATCTAATCTAAATTTAATAAAGGGTATTAATTGTGACTTTTATTTTTTATTTATTTATTTATTTCTGTGTTATCAGACAATTATGGATTTAAGCTCCACCCATGGCCCCACCCCTAACCCCGACCCCCCTTTAGCCTCCCCAAACAGTTGGGCCACCAACTGCCTATGACATTCCATATACAAATAGTAATACAACATTCCATCTCACAGACTTCACATAAAAACATAACATTTCCCTGCACAGCTATCAGATCAATCTGGAGAATACAGCAATCATACAAAGCAGGGCTTAATCTGCCACCTGACAAACCTTGCACTGAACTCAGAGCACTCACAAACAACACCTTTTCCACAGACACAGCCCAATAGTTTCTTTCTCCAAACAACAGATTCACCTTCAATTTTCCCCTTAATCCTCCTTTAAATTCTAGCACCTTTCTTTCCCCTGACACCCTTATAGTTTCTCTCACTTAGTATAATTTCCAGCCACAAAGCAACCCCCTCTCTCACTCTACCAGGATAGGCAGCCATGTGTCCTCTTAATACCTTAACATACAGACTCTCATTCAACTTTCCATGACCTTAAATTCCCTTAGAACTTATCCATTCCATTCACTGCATGCAGGGACATACCTCTGTTTCACTCCAAACCAAACTAAATTTGGTTTAAAATTTCTCACAGCTTTCTGCAGCTCTCACTCACCTGAATCACACCAGTTTTCCCCACATGTATTCAGCAATATAACCATGAGAAAGGCAGTACTCACTTTTAAGCTCAAATCATCTCATTCTCAGTACCAAGGCTCACCTTCACTCACTTTCAATATCAAAGTACCTTTTTCAATGTCACATTTCACTTTAAACTCATAAAATATACTTTTATTTCTTACATTTCATACACTCAGCATACGTTTCTATCCCAGTCATTCCCTGCTCTGTCTTCAGTTCACTCAGCCATCTCCCTGGCAACTCACCCCCCTAGAGGAACATCTGACATCACTCAACCAATCAGCTTGTCAGAGAAAGACAGGTTTTTTTTTTCTCTGATCTGTTTAGAATCTTGGCTGTCCCTTCCCCCCCATAAAAGTAAATGTAAAACTTCCTATACAGAGAATTTCAAAGTCAATTTTAACCTGACTTGTACCCAAATAATTGCAACTGGCAACAATATACTCTCCTACAATTTGACATGTCAAGCGCCTTCGACATGGTTGACCATGGAATCCTATTACACATACTTGAATACTTTGGCATAGGAGGAAATGTCCTGAACTGGTTCAAGTCACATCAAATTCAACCACGTCCAAGGCATGGACACCTGAATGTGGAGTCCCACAAGGATCACCTCTCTCACCAACTATATTCAACCTAATGATGATCCCTTTAGCAAAACTCCTATCAAACCATAACCTCAACCCATATATATGCCGATGATGTGACAATTTACATCCCATTCAAACAAGACACCAAAGAAATCTCCAACGAAATCAATCAAAGTCTACACATCATGAACACATGGGCAGATGCATTTCGCCTGAAATTAAACGCAGAAAAAACCCAATGCCTGATACTCACCTCCCAATACAACACAAATGAATTCAAAGCGATAAACACACCAAACCTAAACCTCCCACTCTCAGAAACGCTAAAAATCCTTGGAGTCACTATCGATCGCCACCTAACACTCGAAACCCACGCAAACAACATAACCAAGAAGATGTTCTACTGCATGTGGAAATTGAAAAGGATAAGACCATTCTTCCCAAGATTCGTCTTCCGCAGCCTAGTGCAATCCCTCGTCCTCAGCCATCTGGATTACTGCAACTCACTATACGCAGGCTGCAAAGAACAAATACTGAGGAAACAGCCCAGAACACAGCAGCCAAGCTCATCTTCAGAAAATCAAGATATGAAAGGGCAAAACCACTACGAGAGAAACTACATTGGCTTCCACTTAAGGAACGTGTTACTTTTAAAGTTTGCACATTAGTCCACAAGATTATTTACGGCGAAGCCCCAGCGTACATGTCTGATTTGATAGACCTACCACCCAGAAATGCTAAAAGATCATCCCGAACACACCTCAACCTCCACTTCCCTACTTGCAAGGGCCTGAAATACAAGACGCTACACGCGTCAACCTTTTCCCACATGAGCACGCAGTCTTGGAATACACTACCGCGCAACCTAAGAATGATTAACGAACAAGCTTCCTTCTGTAAACTACTGAAGACTCACCTGTTTGAAAAAACTTACGGAAAGAGCCAAAACACATAGAGTCCATACTCACTGTTCATCAATGCAACATACATCCACTTCTGATCCCTCATCCCGTAATCCAGTCAATCATAAGGAGAATCATATTCACGGAACTATGTACACCATATGTCCTTGTATCTAACACTGCCCTTATAGCTTCCCATTGTCTCCTTCCAATGTTTCTATGTTGATGTCCCATTGTTATATTCCTAATGATATTCGAATGTCTCGCATAACTCTGTACAATGTAATCCATAACCAAGTTGTAACAAATGTATTTCCATTATTCATATCTTATTGTAAGCCACACTGAGCCCGCAAAAAGGTGGGAAAATGTGGGATACAAATGCAATAAATAATAATAATAATATAAAACAGCAAGGGACATTTTATGGTACAATCCCCACCAAAACATGGTTTATTTCTTTAAAAATAAAACCATATTTAAGAAACATCTCACACTTTCTTCACCTAACTCTAGTAAAAATTCCCAAACTAACTTTAAACCTTTTCCAGCCAGCAGCATCCATCAAAACCCTGGAACAGCCCCCCAGAGCCCCAGGAA
>NW_021963710.1:0-60617 GCF_901765095.1 Microcaecilia unicolor | reverse complement strand
TTTTTCACAGAGGCCACTTTTTACGAGCATAACTCTCAAAGGTCCCCTTTTACAAGCTGCGCTAGCAGCTGTTAGTGCGGTAATGCTAACACAGCCCATTCACTTTCAGTGGGCTGTGTCAGCATTGCCACTCGGCAGCTGCTAGTGCAACTTTGTAAAAGGGGGCCAAAGTTAGGAGCATAAATCCTTTGACTGTCTGGCCTGTTTGTTCAATCAGCCTGTGCACTTGGATATATGTGCATGACGTTAAATGGATAACTTACTCCTCAAAAGGAATACTGCTATTCATATCCAAGTTTATTTATTTTATTTATTACATTTGTATCCCACCTTTTCCCACTTATTAGTAGGCTCAAAGTGGCTTACATAGTTCCGGAGAGGTGGTTACAGACTCCGGTGTAAGTTTCCAAATTTATTCCAATTTTGATATCCTGTTCTTTAACAAACATATATATGAAATCAATTGAAAGAGGAGAAAAGGAATCCATATTCAGTAAAGATTAAAACATTAAGGAGTCCTTTTACCAAACTGCGGTAAAAAGTGGCCTTAGTGCACCCTTATAGAGGTCTTTCCCGCACGCTAAGGCCATTTTTACATTCACCGGATAATGGCCAATTATCCTGTTTTTTGAATTAATGGCCATGAGCTACTTTTGCCATTAGCTTGCAGCCATTACACCTATTTTGTAGCAGGGGCGTATCTGGACTTTGCCATTGGGGGGGGTCCAGAGCCGAGGTGAGGGAGCACATTTTAGCCCCCCACCCGCCATTGCTGCCGCCTGCCCGCCATTGCCGCCACCAGAACCACCTCCAACAACTGTGGCCCGCCCGCTGCCGACCCCCCCGCCCGCCGTCGCCGTGCCGTCTGCTACCTTTGCTGGCGGAGGACCCAACCCCCGCCAGCCAGTCTTCTTGCTTCGTTTGGTTTCTGGGTCTGTCTGACGTCCTGCACATACAACGTGCAGGATGTCAGACTCACAGAAACAGAACAAAGCCCTGCAGATCGCAAGGCTTCATTCTGTTTCTGTGAGTCTGACGTCCTGCATGTTGTGTACGTGCAGGATGTCAGACAGACTCAGAAACCAAACAAAGCAAGAAGACTTCGGCTGGCGGGGGTTGGGGTCCCCTGCCAGCAAAGGTAGCAGACGGCAGGTTGACGGCGGGGGGGGGGGGGGGGGTTGAGAGGGTCGTTGGCAGGGGGTCCAGGGCCAAATCTACGGGGGCCCCGGCCCCCGTGGCTCCATAGCAGCTACGCCCCTGTTTTTTAGTTGGTAAGGGCTCATGCCCTAATCCTGTGCTAATCAGTTGTGTGATAATGTAGATGTGCTAACTGATTAGTACAGAAACACCCACTCTCCACTTCATATGCCCCCTCCCAAAAAAATGTAAAAATATTTTTTAGTGTATGGTTTGTGCATGCAGATCCAAAGCTTATCGTAAGATTCCTGAGCTTTTTCCACGGTAAGTCATTTTAACTTGTGGTAAGTACACTAGTGTTTACCGCAGCTTAGTAAAAGGACCCCTAAAAGATTACAAAAATTCAAAATATTTCCAAATCAGACTCTAGACCGGTGATGGCGTACCTATGGCACGCGTGCCAGAGAGGACATGCGGAGCCCTCTCTGTTGGCACGCGCACCGCCGGTCGCCTCACCTGATACTTTCAGCCCTCCCACCCACCCGGCGTCAAGCATTCCTCCCTCCCTCCCTCCGAACCCGAAGAAATTTAAGTCTTCCCTTGTCTGAGTAGGCGGCGTCAGCATCAGCAGTAGCAGCGAAAAGTGTGCTGCTGGTTCGGCGCATCTTCAGCCTTCCGTCTCTCAAGCTCTCTGGTCCCCCCCCCCCCTCATTTCCTGTTAGGGCAGGACCAGAGAGCTTGAGAGACGGAAGGCTGAAAACGTGCCGAACCAGCAGCACGCTTTTCGCTGCTACTGCTGATGCTGACGCCGCCTATTCGGACAAGGGAAGACTTTTAAATTTCTTCGGGTTCGGAGGGAGGGAGGGATGGCGGGCTGGTGCCGGGAGGGAGGGAGGAATGCTTGACGCCGGGTGGGAGGGAGGGAGGGAGCCTTGGTGCATGCCGGGAGGGAAGAAGTGAGGCCTGGTGCTTGGGTGGGAGTGAGGCCTGGTGCTTGGGTGGGAGTGCTGGGTGGGTGGGAGGGAGGCCGGCCTGCCTGGTGCTTGCCTGGTTCTTGGATGGGTGGGTGTTCTGGTGCTTGGGTGGGAGTGCTGGGTGGGTGCATGGCCTGGTGCTTGGTGGGTGGCAGGCCTGGTGCTTGGGTGGGAGGCCTGGGTGGGTGCATGGCCTGGTGCCTGGGTGGGAGGGAGGGAGGCCTGGTGCTTGGGTGGGTGGCCTGGTGCTTGGGAGGGAGGGAGGCTTGGTGCTGGGTGGGAGGGAGGCCTGCCGCTGGGAGGGCAGGGGGGAGAGGAGGGTGGCTGGAGGGGAGGGCAGGGGAGAGTGGAGGGTGGCTGGAGGGGAGAGGAGGGTTGCTGGACATGGATGGAGGGCAAGAAATGAAGAAGAAAGGAGGAAAGTAAAGAAATAAATGGAAAGGAAGCCCTGGAAACGGAGTTAAGAGAACAGATAGAGAGCAGCAGAATCAGCGACTAGGACCAATATGGATAGAAAAACAAAATCACCAGACAACAAAGGTAGAAAAAAAATCATTTTATTTTCATTTTAGTGTTTGGAATATGTCCAATTTGAGAATTTACATCTGCTGTCTTATTTTGCACTGGGTATACGGGAGCTGTAATAACTTACAGAAATGCTTTATAATGAAAGAAAATCATGTTGTTTTTTTTTCTCCTACACTAGTATAATATTTTCAATGATGTCTGTTTATATGCGTCATGGCTGGTGTAAGGGGGAGTGGCTATTATAGGGGTGGAGTCATATGTGGTGACCCTGCCCATAATGAGTACCGGCACTTCGTGATGAGTAATTAGATTTTGGGTTGCTGTTTGGGCACTCGGTCTCTGAAAGGTTCGCCATCACTGCTCTAGACTGTCTTCAAAGTGTCCAATGCCAGGCAGAAGGCAGTCAGCCTTCAGTCAAATGCTTTTCGAAAAGAAAGTCTTTAGGCCCTCTTTGAATGTAATATGATTTTTCTAAACATAGTTGTGATGGAAGAGCGCTTCAAAGCAATGGAACAATATCACTAAAAATACAGCTTCAGACAGTCATACCAAATTTGTCCAAGAAGGTCTTTTACTAAGCTGCGGTTGCATTTTTAGCTCGTGATAGAAATCAGCTGTGGTAAATGCCGAGATGCCTGTTATATTTCTGTGGGCGTCTCAGCGTTTTCCACCAGCTTCTTTCTACCATGAGTTAAGAACGCTGGCGCGGCTTAGTGAAAGATTCCCTAAATGAAGAAATTGCCAGTTGATTGAGTTGTGAAGATTGGAGCATGTGTGTTGGAGAGTAATAGAATCAGGAAACGCGCTAAATATAAGGGAATCCCTGAATTATGAATTTTATGGGTAAGGACAGTGGTTTTTTTTTTTTTTTTTTTTTTAAAGTGATTCTATGATGAACTGAAAGACAGTGTTCCAGACAAAGTAGGAAACTGACACGATCAAATCTTTTGGATCCTGTAGTTAGTTTTACTATCATGTTTTGGATAAGTTGTAACCTATGGGGCTTATTTTCAAAACAAAAAAAAGTCCAAGTTGTGATTTTCGACACCTCGATTTTAGACTGTTTGCTCCACAGTTCATCCAAATTTCAAGGGGGTGTGTTTTCAGCGGTACCAAAAGATAAATGTTTTTTCTGCAACAATGGAACAAAATTAAGGCGTTTTTGGCTAGATCTATTTCAGTTACGTGTGACCAGAAGGTGCCCTAAATGACTAAAAGACCACTGGAGGGATTAAGGCATAACCCCCTTTGCTCCTTCAGTGGTCGCTGACTCCCTCCCAGCCCCCTAATATGTGACAGAGACAGTACATACTGAGCTCCATGACAGCTTCAGTTATGATGACCATTCCTTTTAGAACAGCAAGCAGATCCCAGGAATAGCCTAGTGGTCAGTGCAATGGACTGTAGAGAAGGGGACTCGGGCCCATATCCCACTTTAACTGGTACACTTGTGGAATGTGTGTGAGCCCTCAAAAAAACACCAAATACCTACTGTACCTATATATAGGTGACACCTGCAGGCATAAGGGCTATTGTAGTGGCGTACATTTGGGTACAGAGGATTTTTTTGGGTTTTGGAGGGTTCCCATACAATATAATGGGGTAACAGTGAGATATGCACCTAGAACCTTTTACATGAAGTCCACTGCAGTGTCTCTTAGGATGCCCCACTGCTCTGCTGGGATGTCTGTGTGGCCAGTCTACTAAGAATGCTGGACCCCCATACATCTCAATGGATATTTTTTTGCGTTTTTCCCTCTGACATTTTTTTTTGTGTGTGAAAATGGCCCTAAAAGATAGACGTTTTTGCCCTCAGTGAGTCTAACAAATGGCCATTTTCAAAATAAAAAGTTGGAGGTATTTTGGTTACTTTGAAAAATGGTCTTGTTCATTACTGGATGTTTGGATGTTTTTCGCAAAACGTCCAGAATCAGATTTAGACATCATATTGAAAGTGCCCCTCCATGTGTTTTCTTACTAGGATAATTCTTAATTGTACATCGCATTGAACCCTTATTTTAAGGGGAAAAAGCAATTAATAAGAGCAGTATTGATAATTCAAGACCACATAAGATATAGCTGAGAATGATGTATTGCAGTATTCAGGTGGTGGTAATATCGCAGTTCTGTTTTTAATTCCTTTTTGTGAAAGATTAATGGCCTATTTACAGCATAAACAGAAGTCTTCAGGCCAAGTGGAGTGGCCTAGTGGTTAGGGTGGTGGACTTTGGTCCTGGGGAACTGAGGAACTGAGTTAGATTCCCACTTCAGGCACAGGCAGCTCCTTGTGACTCTGTGCAAGTCACTTAACCCTCCATTGCCCCATGTGAGCCGCATTGAGCCTGCCATTAGTGGGAAAGCATGGGGTACAAATGGAATAAAAATAAAATAATTACTGAGTCTCCAAATCACTCCGTCAATTGAACTAGTTTCTTTAGGGTGGGAGGTATTTGTGATGCACGCCTTCCCCTGCTCTAAGAGCCTGATATAATAAAGGCACTAAGCTTTAGGCAGAGCATAGCACATGGCAGTGCACACATAGTAGAGCCTTTTCACTTAAACTGTACACAAATAAAGGCATTAGCTAGTATTTCTCCATGTGGAGAATTGCACACAAGTCCCAAAGCCCTAACGTGTGTGTGTGTGTGGTTTTTTTTTTTTTTTTTTTTATATATATATATATATATATATATATATATATATATATATATATAATTTTTTTTTTTTTTTTTTTTTTTTTTTTTTTTTAATTTTACTGCTGGGGATTGAACTCAAATCTGGCATGGAGTAAAACGTTAGTTCACGTTTCTGGTGGCTAGCATTAGTGAAAGTTGCTATTCCAGTTTCTCTCATGATTTACCTGCAGTTCTGGATCACCTATTTTTTGTGGGGGAAGGGGCTAGAAATAGACATAGAGAGGGACAACAGAGACCGGGGCAGTGATGAAGGATGAGGTGGATTGTGCAGCCCCCACTCAAGCCATCGGGTGGTGCTACAGGCAGTGCATATTTCAAACAAGGACAACACTACTGGGATTCCTAGAAACAGCTGTGGTGTGCTGCTGCATGTTTAACTCCAGGGTGATTTTGTGCCTATACTAGAAAGATATTCGAAGCGATAGCAATCCTCTCACAGTTCATAGGCATGCCGTAGCTGGGCTGGTGAAGCTATTCAGCACTTTACATTTTCTGGCCAGCAGATCATTCCAGAATATAGTGTGTATTAGTTGCAGAATGGACTAGTTCTTCTTTTCCAGACATTTCATCCAGGTCCTCCTTCCCATGACAAAATGTGTCTAGGACTACATCTGGTATTTCCGGGCAGTGGGCACAGTAGCAGGAACCAGAAGCATGGTGTTTTTAAAATATGTGCTGGTATATCTTTTTATACAAATAAACCATGATAAAGATACACATTCAAACATTTGTGGGATAAACATAGAGGATTTTGTCACAGAATGCCTAGCCACCCGCTTGGGGTTACCCCACAGCCACTTAGAGGGTCTATCCCCAGCACAATTCGGGTCCGCCTGCACCTGCCGCTTGTGCTCTACACCCTCTTCCCACCAACTGGGTCACAACCGCCTCTGGGTGAGTTTTCCACGCTTAAATTATCCCCAGTGATTTCTAGGTTACTGGAGCCACACTCCCAGTGGTCCCACAGTTCCCAGAAAGCACTCGTAGACCTAACACACATACCACCTGGATTCTTTATCTGTCCAAAGAGGCAATAAACTGAAACTTGTCTCATATTTACATGAAAGGTACGCTGCTTTCTGTTTTGAGAGTCCATAGATATAACATAGTTTGTATCATTCAGGCACCTTATGACCCTGCAAGGTCCTGCCCAATTAGCTTGAAGCTTATTCTGATATACTGGGACTAAAGCAAGCACCTGCTAGTCTTCATAAAACTGTCTATTTTGGGTCTTACAATCATACCAGGTCTTTTGCTTAGTCTGGGCTGCCTGCAAGTTATCTCTGATAAAGCCCACAAGTACTTCTAATCTCTGCCGCATATTAACTACATATAGAATATTCAATTACAAGAGTGTCAGAGGTGTCAACTTTCCCACCCAATGTTCTCTGATTAGGTCAAGGGGCCCTTTCACCCTCAGGCCATAAAGCAGCTCAAATGGGTAGAACCGTGTAGTCTTCTGAGGTACTTCTGTATATACAAACAGTAGGTAGGGTAAGTATTTTTTCCTGTCATGGTCTGTTTCTATGAAACTCTTTAACATATGCTTTAATGTCCCATTAATTCTCTCCACCAACCCATTAGTTTCATGGTGATATGGGGTGGTATGTACAGATTTCACTCCACAGTGTTTCATTCCACAGTGTGCCCACAGATTCTGGATTAACTCTGACATTAATTGTGTCCCTTGGTGTGAAAGTATTTCTCGTGGTTATCCAACCCGGGAAAAGTTTTCTAACAGGCCAGTGACAATTTTCTCAGATTCTATGGAGACTAAGGTTGCCACTTCAGGATATCTGGTAGCAAAGTCCACCACTGTCAATATATATATTTTCCTAGTCCGGCTAGGGACAGCTAGAGGCCCCACTATATCCAGAGCTGTTCTCTCGAAGGGCTCACTGATAATGGGTAAAGGTTTCAAGGGAGCTCTGGGGTGATCTTGTGTCTTACCCACTCTTTGGCATGCATCACAGGTTCGACCATAGTCAGCTACAGCTCGAGATACTCCTGGCCAGTAGAAGTTCTGGGTCAGTCTATTGCACGTGCGTGTCATCCCTGTAGTAGTTGTTCTGTGTATGCCCTGGGCACTATAAGCTGCTTGTCTGCTGTCCAGGCCCTCTCTGTACAACAAGCCCCCTTTTCATAGGATATGATCTTTGCCAGTCTCACTGGTTGGTTGACCAGCCCTCTTACTCAGGGCTTCCAGGTCAGAGTGCTGTGCTTCCTGAAAAGCATGTCTGTCCTATATCAGTATCCATATCTGGAAGGGTCTTTGCTGGTGACTCTGACAAATCAGGGTCATCAGTCTGATCAATAGGTGTGTCAGTTAAGTCAGGCCCTGGTCACCTTGAACTGGTGCTGCTAGAAGCAATGGAGTTCCTCCTCCTACTGCTTGGTCAGCTGGTTTCACCTGGACTGGCTCAGGATCTGGAACTAGAGAGGTGATCACTGCTGCTTCTGCTTGTTATGCTGCCCTGGCCTGACTATGAGTCACCATAGAGCAAATGCTGACTCTTGCTATCAAGGGTGTAATGTTCATTGGACCCATGTCAATCCCACACAGCATTGGTACCGGCATGTTTTTCATTATGCCTACTTCTGTGAATCCAGGCTTGGTACCCCAATCCAGGAATACTTGAGCAGTGGGTACAGTCTCTCTGGATCCATTGGCTAACACTATCTCCGCGGTGCACCCTGGAAGAACAGCATCTTTTGGCAGTAGCTGTGGTCGTAACAAAGTCATGCTAGAACCAGTGCCTACAAACCCTGCCAGCTGGGTCTGATTCACAGTTACTGGGGTGCTGTAGTGCTGTGGAAACCCATCTGCTTCCTTGCTTGATGAATGACCAGTATCATTTTGTACTGCAGCAACTGTGTGGGCTTCCTCCGTGGGACTGGAGCCACCCACGAAAACCGCCAGCTTTAGTGCAGGAACTGAAAAGCGCTTTGCTGCAGGCTTGGGATTATCTGGGCAATCCACTTTGAAATGTCCTATATGCCCACACTGGTAACAAGGACATTCATGCCTGAAGTCTTTATGTTTTGGGGGAACACTGGAGGGTTTGCTGACAATCTCTGAGTTTGCAGGAATATTTTTTTTTATTACATTTGTACCTGCGCTTTCCCACTCATGGCAGGCTTACATGGGGCAATGGAGGGTTAAGTGACTTGCCCAGAGTCACAAGGAGCTGCCTGTGCCTGAAGTGGGAATTGAACTCAGTTCCCCAGGACCAAAGTCCACCACCCTAACCACTAGGCCCTGGCTGCCCTTAGATATTGGCTGCTGCGGATATGGACGGCTTCTCTTTGCCGATCAGGGATGGTTAGGCATGAAGATGTCAGTCAACTCAGCTGCCTTCTCTGGAGTTAAGGGGCTGTTGATCTTGGACATGTTCCCTCACCTCTGGACGACAACGCTGAAGAAACTGCTTCAGGACCATCAGGTTTTCACAGTCCTCCAGGGTTTTAACTTCAGCTCCACTGAGCCACTGCTGGTGCTGGTATCTTAGCTGGATTACATACTCGCTGTGAGTGTCATCTGCCCCCTTTTGCAAAGTCCAGAACTTTTGTCTGTAGGTCTTGGAGGGTAATAGCGTAACGGTTCACCAAAGCTTTGCGCACCTTCTCAAATTGGGAGCACGTCTCCATGGACAGTCCTTGGAATGCCTCAAATGCTCTACCAGTGAGCTTTCTTCCCAGATAGCGCACCCAGTCTTTCTGAGGAATCTCATTGAGGTGGCAAATTTTCTCAAAAGCAGTTAGATGGCCATCAATGTCACCTCTGGTATCATCAAACTGTGAAAACAAATTGGGCCCGATCCGGGTTGTGGATCCTGCCTTGGGCCTTGGCGCAGGGGTTGGGCTGGAGCTTTGGATACGAGCCATTTCCTTTTCCATCTTTAATTTCCCGCTCCTCACGCTACTGTTCCCCCCTCCTCTTGACACTGCTGGAATTCACTCTCTTCATGCCTCTGCTGGTCTAGCCGCTGTTTTTCTTCCTGTTCCTCTCGCTGCTGCCGCTCTTCCCATTTTGCCTCAGCTGCACCTGGTCTAGCCGCTCTAACATGTAGGTCTGCTGGACCTCAGCTTCTTTGGCCTCTGGCCCTGCTAACGCATGGGCCTCTGCCCACAAGGGGTCCATGCTTACCCCTGGAGGACTCTGCACAGGTCGGTCCTGCTGCCCCTCCTTACTGAGGCCATCTGGATGCTCTTCTGTTAGGTCAGGCATATCCAGTGTCTGAGGTCTGCTACCAGTTGCCATCAGCATGCTGCTAATCTCCTAACACTACCAAAAAAAAAAAACCTGAACGAGAAAGGGACCCTGTTACTGCTGAACTTGTTCACTGCTCTGTGTCTGGAGGTTACAGATAAAAAAAACACCTCTGAACCACTCAGTGGATGGTGACTCTCACGCCACACATTGAGCCTGACAATCCCACTGCTGCCACAAAAAAAAAGGAGAACTAAAGGTCTGTCACGAAATGCCTAGCCACCCACCTGGGCTTACCCTGAGGCCACTTAGAGGTTCTATCCCCAGAACAACTTGGCTCTGCCTGCACCTGCTGCTTGTGCTCTACACTAGCATCCTCCTCCCACCAACTGGGTCACAACCGCCTCTGGGTAAGTCTCCTGCTCTCAAATTATTCCCAGTGATTTCTAGCATCCTCCTCCCACCAACTGGGTCACAACCGCCTCTGGGTAAGTCTCCTGCTCTCAAATTATCCCCAGTGATTTCTAGGTTACTGGAGCCACACTCCCATTGGTCCCACAGTTCCCAGAAAGCACTCGCAGACCCAACACACAAACCATCAGGATTCTTTATCAGTCCAGGCAAAGAGGCAATAAACTGAAACTTGTTTATTGTCTTAAAAATTGAACAATGAGCAGAAAATGTGCTATCAGCAAACAATAACAGGTAACTGAAATATGGATCAATTATAACACTGATTAAACATTTGTATACGTTCTGAAAAGTATCTGGGAAGATCAGGACATATAGTTGCTCACAAGTTATCAAATGTAACTGTTTACTGGGCCTTAGCAAAGCGCTCTGTCTCTCTCGTCTTCCTGGCTAAATCCGGAGCAAAAGCCAGAATTCTCCAAATGAAAATGAGCTCTTGGGCCAATTGGAGCCCAGAACAAGAAAATTTCAAAAATATACTGTTTCCTGTTTGTGTTAAACTAAAGAGAGAACTTTTTTTTCTCTCTGTAACAGCATTACAGCAAAGAAACACCATCTGCTGGCCAAATAGGGGAAATACACTTCAGGACATAATTAATGCAGGAAGATATCCAATACATTTTACAGGCTTAAAACACGCTGTTTCTTCACAGATCTCAACTAGCAAGAGGATAGAATCTAAATGTAGTGCTCTTCCACCCAATGCAAAAAATTAAATGACTTTTTGCACCCCATAAAAAGCACGGCAAGGGGAAGTGGTAACCTGCACATAGCAGTTGCAACCTGTACTGGACAGACTGACTGGACCACACTGGTCTTTTTCTGCAGTCATTTACTATGTTACTATAATATGATAGAATCATGATTTATTTGTATGATCTGTATGCTTAAAAAGAATGTGACATGCCCACAGATCTATGACTTAAAACTCTAAAAACTGTGCTGGAATCATGCACACAAATTAATATGCATAAAAATTCACTTTTCTAAGCAAAAATATATGAAGGTTCTCTATCTTTCTGCTGTGCTTCAGTTTCGGTTTTACATGTAAAACCCAATGCATAAAAACTGCAGCGACTGTACCAGATTTACAGTATGTTCACTGTGACTTGTATACAATTAGTTTACTGCTTAGGTTCTATAAGTTGGATGTGCAAATAGCTGGAATCTGACCTTTTTAGTTTACAAGTTTTTTTTTTTTTTTTTTGTTAACGGACATGTCAGTGGTCTTAAGTGGCTTAATACTCTTTCAGAGTCTCACAGCTCAATTTCTGTTCTGGCTCTCATTTAGGAGATATTATTTAAAGCTTTTGTTGTTTGATAATTGCCTCCTCCTACGCCGTATGCCAGTGTTCTTCAATGCAAAGCCCGAGGGCCAAAGGTGGCCCCCATTATCTTTATTTTTTTTTTTCCTGCTTCTCCCTCTCTACCCAGGCTCAGGGCAGAAAAAGGAAAGTGGTTTGGGGAAGAACCGCATGCTTTGAAGGACAAGGCATTTCTCAATAGACAAAAGAGAATGCATTTGGAAAAACTCAGAACCTTGAGGATACCCCCCAATGAAGTTCGAAGGTGGGCTGGTTGGGAATGGATGTAATTGACACACAGTGGTCAGCATTGTCGTGGCCCTGCTTGGGAAGATATTTTGCGGCTCTCCTTCAGCTCATTAGAATGCAAAGTGGCCCTAGCTTAAAAATTAATGAAGATTACGGCCATATGCTATTTCATGGTGCAAATACTTTCACTTGCCTTTAAAAAAAATGGGTGGAATTGGGTCACAGACGGACATCACACAATGATTGAATTTTCAAATCACCTTGTGTATGTTGTTCTTGCTCCCATGCAGGTACAAAACAGGTAAATATAAGAGTACCCATGTTCTACATGCCACCCGATCTTTCAAAGGAAAGCTCCTTTCATAACCTGCCTGTAGGCTCTCTGTAGGGTTGCGTTCCTTATGAACATTTGTGTTTGCACAGGAGTCAGTTCTAATGATGAAGGAGGTAACTCTATTAAGAGAGCGCCAACATTTGGGTGCCAAGAATGTGCTTAAATGATCAGAATACCAATATGCACATGAGTATGTATGTGTATATATATGCATAAATAAATGCCAATATTCTGTAAGATGGCATCAAAATGCGATGGTGTGAAGTTTGAAGGTGGATGTACACAGAGCAACACACACACTTTTTTTTTTTTTTTTAAGGATTTACTCCAGCACTATCTATGACTGTTGTAAGTGTTTAATAATAATAATTAGTAAAAAAAGGCCCGTTTCTGCCTCTGATGAAACGGGCGCTAGTGGGCATGGGACTCCCTTCCCCTCCCCTTACGCTAGTCTCCCTGGTGGTGTAGAGGTACCTGTTCGGTCGGGGCAGGAAAGAAAGAGCCCCCTCTTTCCTGCCCGTAGCGGTGCTGCTAGCTGCCCTGCTGCATCATGTGGGAGTCCGGCTCTCGGCGTTTCAAAATGGCCGCCGAGAGTTGAAGTCTCGCGAGGCAGCTTGAACTCTCAGCGGCCATTTTGAAACTCCGAGAGCCGGACTCACACACGATGCAGCCGGGCAGCTAGCAGCAGCGCTCCGGGCAGGAAAGCGGGGGCTCTTTCGTTCCTGCCCGAGCGAACAGGTACCTCTAGACCACCAGGGATAGTGGCGTAAGAGGAGGGGAGGTGACGGGGGAGGGAAGGTGATGAGAGGAAGAGGGGGCGATGGGGGTGGGGCAGTACCTTTAAAGGGGCGGGGTGATGGGGCAAAAGGAGCAGAGTGATGGGCACGTCCTCGGCGGCTGTGATTTGTTGGAAGGAGAGGAGTAGGGAAACACGCTCCGCTTGTTTCCCTACTGCTCCCCGTGCGTTCATTTGCCTTGTTGTGTAGGTGTTCCGCCCTCGACGTCATTACGTGTGACGTGAGGGCGGGGCATGAAGACATGGTGAGTGTTGTGGTTTCACCACCATGAACTTACGAACCGGAGGGTGAGTGCCTGCAGTGACGTCAGTGTCCTCAGAACGTTGAGGGTGCGTTTTATTATAGTAGATAATTCTGACACTAATATCTTGCTTAACCAAACAAGTTCTAAGTGGGTTGCAATAACATTAAGGAAACAATCAATCTAAGTTGAAATATGTTTATTAGTTAATAACAGAAAGTAACAAGTTCAAGAAAACGATCAATTTAAAATTCCTATAAATCTAACAAAGTTAAAACATATTAACCATCAAATCAATTTTATAAATAGTTTTGAAATAGCCATGTTTTTATCTCAATTATACACTGCCAAGATTGATAGATTTATCCATTTTTTTAATAACTCCATGCATATGTGCCCTGCTGCACTGATATTATATAAAGGCGAGTAGACCCGGCTTCAGATAGACACCCTTCATGGGAATAGTTCTATAAAGGGAACAGGAAGACGTGTAAGTGGACAGGTGCATGCAAATGATGGTATTCTGGGGCATACTTTGGGAGTGGGTGGTCATATGAGTGGAGTTTGGGGAGAGCATGGGTGGGGCGCACTTTGTGTTGATTATTCAGTTTTACAATTTATGCACATTCTTTTGCAGTCTGGGTGCAAGCATTTATATTTATTTTTATTTGTGACATATCCCACATTGTCCCAAACAAGTCTGAGTTCAGTGTGGCTTACAATAAATAGTATAGGGTACATAACAAAGAATAATGCATAAGAAAGTAATTTGTTGTAAGAATCGAATTTTATAATACAGTATCATAAACATACTAGGATAGCTATGGATGTTTAACATTTAGAAAATCTATTATGAGTCAGAAATTGTACATGAAGCAGAGAGAAAGTTAATGGTAAATAGAGTAATAACCAATTCAGGTAATAACCCGGAAGCGGCGATCGCCACTCCGGCACAATGTAAGCCACATTGAGCCTGCAAATAGGTGGGAAAATGTGGGGTACAAATGCAACAAATAAATAAATTAGTTGTTTGAGATATGGTTGTTCTTTGTGAGGGTTTGTTTGAATAGGAACGATTTGAGGTTTTTGCGGAATCTAATATATTCCTGTATGTTTCTTATTTTGGGTGGTAAGGCGTTCCACCATTTGGTTCCTAGGTAAGTGAAGTCTGCAGAGTAGACAGTTTTGTAGATCACTTTTTTGCAATTTGGGAGGTGTAGTCGGAGATAAGTTTCTTGCCTCATATTTAGCGTTTCTTTGAGGTAAGTTGACACTTGACATTTCGCCCATTAGATTGTAAGCTCTTTTGAGCAGGGACTGTCCTTTGTTAAACTGAACAGCGCTGCGTAACCCTAGTAGCGCTCTAGAAATGTTAAGTAGTAGTAGTAAGTTTATTAATGGTACCATATAGTCTGGCGCTGTGCCGTTTAGGATTTGAAAGATAAAAGTACATAATTTGACGGTGATTCTTACTTTGATGGGAAGCCAGTGTAATTTGATTAATAAAGGGGAGGAACTTTCAAAACGAGAGATTTTGTATATGAGCCTGGCTGCAGGGTTTTGAGCTGTTTGGAGATTTTTCAACAGGTACTCCTTACAGCCAGCATATATAGCATTACAATAATCAAATTGGGATAACGTTAATGTTTTTTACCAATAGTCTGAATGTTTCTGATGAGAAATAAGGTCTGATCTATCTATCTATCTATGGCTGGTATAAGTGACCACACCATAAATATTAGGCGTGCTTTTGTCCAGTTATGCTAGTATTCTGTAAAGTTTCCACAAAATATATTTCCATATCATCAAGCTGATCAATCCATAGACTGGTGGGTTGTGTCCATCTACCAGCAGGTGGAGATAGAGAGCAAACTTTTGCCTCCCTATATGTGGTCATGTGCTGCCGGAAACTCCTCTGTATGTTCTCTATCTCAGCAGGTGGTGGTCACACACAGCAGCAGCTCTGGCTAGGCCTCCAAGCCTAATTTTTAGGTTTTGTTGAGTGCCTGGGGTTGAGGGCTCTTTTGAGCAAGTGCAAAACTGGTGGTGCCAGGTCCCTCCTTTTCTCCCCCCTCCCGCTGGCTTCGTTAAAAAAAAAAAAAAAAAAAAAATTTTGAACGTCCTTAAAGGCGTTTATTTCGACGTTTATTTAAGCGTCTATTGCAGCTACTCACTGGGACACCAGGTCGTTACAACTCGGAGCGGACAGCAGGTAATTTTTACCTTTTTATAGCGGGCAGGGGGTTCCCCGATTCTTCTCCTCGTGGCATATGGCGTCGGAGGGCGAGGGCGCAAAGGGTCGCTCCCCGGGTCGCTTGAGCGCTTCTAGAGGGGATGCGGGGGTCTTAAAGCCTGATTCGCCCTTGTTGGGTGACAGTTTCGTGACCGATGAATGTCCCGGTCCTTCCTCCGGCGTGGCGGTTTTTCCCGCCATAAACGCCCATCCCCCGCTCCTCGCCTCCGCCATCTTGGCCGGCCACGCGGCTCGGATGGCTTCTTCTTGGGCCGCCCTTGAGGTTGGAGACATTAATGCCATGAACGCCCTTAATTTGGGCGACGGCACAGAAGCGGCTAAAGTTAAGAGCCGTACTTCCCGCGCGGCTCCTTCGCGGAGTTTCGCGCCGGACGCTATTTTGGATGCGCAGCATGTCTCTCCCCCGCTATTGCGAGCGCCGGTTGAGGGTGCGTCTAGGGCTGTTGCCCAGGCTGCGGAAGTGCACAGTCTGGGGGGTTTCTCCCCCGAGTTTGTTTTGCTGCTGCATCAGGCCTTCCTCATGCACAACGCTGCCCCTGCTCCCTCGTCTGGTAAAGAGGTTGAGGTTCCCAGAGGTAAACGCCCTCGGGTTGATTCCCAGGCCTTGGAGGAATTTGTCTCCTCCGATGTAGATGAGGGCAGCGTGTCTGAGGTCTCCCAACGGTCCTTTGCGGATTCCTTGGAGGAGACGGATCCCCGCTCGGATGGAGCGGATGACCCCTCTGCAGCGCGGCTTTTTAGCCCAGAGGATTTGCCCAACCTGTTGTTACAGGCCATGGACACTTTGAAGATTTCCTCTCCGGAGGACGTCTCTCCCTCAGCCCCTGTTGGCTCTGCCATTATGCTGGGGACGAAGCGCCCGCCTAGAACCTTCCACGTGCATGATGCCATGCACACCTTAATTTCGGCTCAATGGGATGTCCCAGAAGCGAGCCTTAAAGTGGCTAGGGCTATGTCCCGCCTCTATCCTTTGGCTGTGAGTGAACGTGAGGCCTATCTGTGGCCTACCGTGGATTCTTTAATCACTGCGGTGACTAAGAAAACGGCGTTGCCGGTGGAAGGTGGCACGGCCCTAAAGGACGCCCAAGACAGAAGATTGGAGGCGGCCTTAAGGTCGTCCTTTGAGGCAGCAGCTTTAAGTTTGCAGGCCTCAGTTTGCGGCTCCTATGTGGCCAGGGCGTGCCTGACTATGGTGCAGCGGGCTTCCCCCTCGGATCATTCCTTGAGGGCTGATTGGCCGGCCCTGGAATCGGGCTTAGCCTATTTGGCAGACTTGCTGTATGATGTCTTGAGGGCCTCAGCGAAAGGCATGGCTCAGACAATCTCTGCGCGGCGGTGGCTTTGGCTGAAACATTGGTCTGCTGACCACGCCTCTAAATCCCGCCTGGCTAGGTTGCCTTTTAAAGGCAAGCTGCTCTTTGGGGTCGAGCTGGACAAAATCGTGACCGATCTCGGCACGTCTAAGGGCAAGAAATTACCAGAGGTCAGGGCTCGGGCTAGTACTCGTCCCGGTACCTCCAGAGGACGGTTGCAGGAAGCCCGTCGGTACCGCCCGGGCAAGTCGGGTTCCTTTGCCCCCTCTTCCTTCAAGAGGAATTTCTCCCCCAAGCAGCATTCCTTTCGCAGAGACCGCCGTCCCGGAGGTGCTCCCTCCGGTCCTCCCCCAGGGTCTCGTACCCAATGACGGGGTCTTGGTCCACGCCCCAGTGCAGATTGGAGGACGGCTGTCCTCGTTTCTGGGCGAGTGGACCACAATAACTTCAGACGCGTGGGTGCTGGAAGTCATCAGAGACGGCTACAAACTAGAGTTCTGCCGACCCTTAAAAGACGGGTTTGTACTCTCTCCCTGCAAGTCTCCGGGCAAAGCTGTGGCAGTGCAGCAGACCTTGGACAATCTGATCCGCCTGGGCGCGGTCGTTCCGGTGCCAGAAAGTCAGCTTGGCAAGGGACGTTACTCCATTTACTTTGTGGTACCAAAGAAAGGAGGTTCTGTCCGGCCTATCCTCGACCTCAAAGGGGTCAATCGGGCCTTGAAAGTGCGGCACTTTCGCATGGATACTCTCCGCTCTGTTATAGCGGCAGTGAAGGCAGGAGAGTTCCTGGCATCCTTGGACATCAAGGAAGCGTACCTGCATATTCCCATCTGGCCTCCTCATCAACGCTTTCGGGTTGGCTACTGCTCCGCGGACCTTTTCCAAAGTAATGGTGGTCATCGCGGCCTTCCTACGAAAGGAAGGGGTACAAGTCCATCCTTATCTGGACGACTGGTTGATCCGAGCCCCCTCTTATGCAGAGTGCGGCAAAGCTGTGGACCGGGTAGTTGCTCTTTTGAGCTCCCTGGGATGGATCATCAACTGGGAGAAGAGCCAGCTGCGCCCGACTCAGTCCCTGGAGTACCTGGGAGTTCGATTCGACACCCAAGTGGGCAGAGTGTTCCTGCCAGACAATCGGATTGTCAAACTTCAGGCTCAGGTGGACCAGTTCCTAGTAGCCTCTCCCCTTCGGGCTTGGGACTATGTGCAGCTGTTGGGCTCTATGACGGCCACGATGGAAGTTGTGCCCTGGGCCAGGGCTCATATGAGACCACTTCAACACTCTTTGCTGCAGCGCTGGACTCCGATGTCGGAGGATTATGCTGTGCGCCTTCCCTTGGACCCAGCAGTGCGCAAGGCGCTGAGCTGGTGGATGCAGACAGACAAGTTGTCTGCGGGAATGCCTCTGGTGACCCCAGAGTGGATTGTCGTCACGACGGACGCCTCGTTGTCGGGCTGGGGAGCCCACTGCTTGGGAAGGACAGCGCAGGGGCTCTGGTCTCTTGCAGAGGTAAAGTGGTCTATCAACCTCCTGGAACTCAGAGCCATTCGGTTGGCGCTTTTGGAGTTCATCCCGGTACTGGTGTTGAAGCCTGTACGGGTCCTGTCGGACAATGCCACGGCTGTGGCCTATGTCAACCGCCAGGGAGGTACCAAGAGCGCCCCTCTAGCCAAGGAGGCTATGAATCTTTGCCAGTGGGCGGAAGCGAACCTGGAGCAGCTTTCAGCGGCCCACATTGCCGGAGTCATGAATGTCAAGGCGGACTTTCTCAGTCGCCATACCTTGGAGCCC
Source organism: Microcaecilia unicolor (assembly GCF_901765095.1). Classification (NCBI taxonomy): domain Eukaryota; kingdom Metazoa; phylum Chordata; class Amphibia; order Gymnophiona; family Siphonopidae; genus Microcaecilia; species Microcaecilia unicolor. Next base: position 42,317 of record NW_021963710.1, on the reverse strand, counting down.
GGAGAGTGGCAGCTATCTGCTCAGGCGTTCTTGGACATCACGAAGCACTGGGGCCAGCCGAGCCTAGATCTGATGGCGTCATCGGCCAATTGCCAAGTGCCGCGCTTTTTCAGCAGAGGACGGGACCCTCGATCCCTGGGAGTAGATGCTCTTCTCCAACAGTGGCCGACACAAGAGCTTCTCTATGTGTTCCCGCCCTGGCCCATGTTGGGCAGGGTGCTAGACCGGGTGGCAAAGCATCCCGGCAGGGTAATCCTGGTGGGTCCGGATTGGCCCAGGCGTCCCTGGTATGCGGACTTGATCAGGCTCTCAGTCGACGATCCTCTGCGGCTGCCAGTGGAGCAGGGCCTGTTACATCAGGGTCCCGTGGTGATGGAGGATCCCTCCCCCTTTGGTCTTACGGCCTGGCTATTGAGCGGCAGCGTCTGAGGAAGAAGGGCTTCTCAGACAAGGTCATCGCCACTATGCTGAGAGCGAGGAAGCGCTCTACTTCTACTGCTTACGCCAGGGTTTGGCGTATCTTTGCAGCGTGGTGTGAAGCAGGCTCACTTTCTCCCTTCACTGCTCCAATTTCTTCAGTGTTGGCGTTCCTGCAAGAAGGTCTGGAGAAAGGCCTGTCGCTCAGTTCCCTTAAAGTCCAGGTAGCAGCTCTGGCTTGCTTCAGGGGCCGCCTGAAGGGTGCTTCCCTGGCTTCGCAGCCAGATGTGGTGCGCTTTCTCAAGGGAGTTAATCACCTGCGCCCTCCTCTGCACTCAGTGGTGCCTGCGTGGAATCTCAACCTGGTACTAAGAGCATTGCAGAAGCCGCCTTTTGAACCCTTGTCGAGGGCATCTCTGAAAGACCTGACGTTGAAAGCAGTCTTTTTGGTGGCTATCACTTCAGCCAGAAGAGTTTCCGAGCTCCAGGCGCTCTCATGTCGAGAGCCTTTTCTGCAGTTCACTGAGGCAGGAGTGACTATTCGCACAGTGCCTTCCTTCCTGCCCAAGATTGTTTCTCGCTTCCATGTGAATCAGCAGCTCTGTCTCCCTTCCTTTCGTAGGGAGGATTACCCAGAGGAGTACTCTGCTCTTAAATATCTGGATGTGAGACGAGTCATCATCAGATACTTGGAAGTGACCAATGATTTCCGGAAATCGGATCATCTGTTTGTCCTGTTTGCTGGTCCTCGTAAGGGTCTGCAGGCTGCTAAGCCTACAGTGGCAAGATGGGTCAAGGAAGCCATTGCAGCGGCTTATGTGGCCGCGGGGAAGGTGCCGCCTATCCAGCTGAAGGCTCACTCCACGAGAGCTCAGGCGGCCTCGATGGCAGAGGCCGGATCCGTCTCCTTGGAAGAGATATGCAAGGCGGCAACTTGGGCTTCGGCTCATACATTCTCCAAGCATTACCGTTTGACTGTGGCTGCACGGGCGGAGGCCCGGTTTGGAGCTTCAGTGTTGAGGTCAGGGATTTCAATGTCCCGCCCTGGGTGAGTACTGCTTCGGTACATCCCACCAGTCTATGGATTGATCAGCTTGATGATATGGAAGGTAAAATTATGTATAATCATACCTGATAATTTTCTTTCCATTAATCATAGCTGATCAATCCATAGCCCCTCCCAGATATCTGTACTGTTTTTATTCTGGTTGCATTTCAGGTTCAAGTTTAGTCTTCAGTTACTTCAGAAAGACTTCGTGTTCAAGTTTTTTCACTTGGATTCTTCAAGAGTTAAGACGAGTTTGTGTTACAGTGAGCTGCTGCATTCCTCTCCCCTCCGTTTTACGGGGCTGGATTGAGACTTAAAATTCTGCCGGCACCCCCTCCCGCTTCGGCGGTGTTAGGGTCAGTCAGCTCCTCCCGCGGTTGCGGTTGCAGGATAAGCCAGATCCCCCCGCATCGGCGGGTGTGGTGTCCCTCCCCCGCTCCGCGGGGATGAGCTGGACGGATTCCCCTCCCCCACTTGTGTGGGGATGAGCTGGGTCAATTCCCCTCCCCCGTTTCGGCGGTGGTGAGCTGGGCAGAGTGTCCCTTCGTGGGTGTAATTCTCTAAGTGCTGAGTCCTGCGGATGGAGCTTTGATATCGACATACTGAGGAGTTTCCGGCAGCACATGACCACATATAGGGAGGCAAAAGTTTGCTCTCTATCTCCACCTGCTGGTAGATGGACACAACCCACCAGTCTATGGATTGATCAGCTATGATTAATGGAAAGAAAATTATCAGGTATGATTATACATAATTTCACCTTTCCAATAGTGTCCAAAAATAAGAGAGCACATAAGCACTTCACTGTATGTACACACTGGGAAACTCTGATGGTGTAAATATGGGCATGAAAACCTTACATTAGATACCGTGCAAAATCCTCAGCCTTTGTGTGTTACAGTAATGCCATTTCTTTTTATAATTACTTATCTAGGAGTCCTTTCTCATTCTTATTTTTGGACTCTTGGAAAATGTATTTTGTAGAATATTTTGAATCTTTTCCTTGTTGGGGTTTTTATTTAGAACTTGAGTATTCTGTGAAGAACAGTAGGCACCTGCTTTTCTTTATTGACTAGGCCTCAAATAGGTACTATCCTAGCTCCTAAATCTGGTCACACTGTTATAGACTTACTTTCCACGTGGCTGCCAAGTACAGTGTAGCCAAAAGGATCCTGCATCTGTGTATCCTTGCATCTGCTGCAGGCGCCTTGTCGCTCTGTCCGCAGCAAGTGCAAGATTTGTCTTCTGAATAAACTTTTGCTCTGATGTTCCCGCACTCTTCAGCTGATCACAAAAGATACAACTGAATTTTGCCAAGATGAAATGCTCTGACCTCAGCTGTGGTTCAGTTCTAATGCTGACTTTTTAAACATTTTCAGGTAGGAATAGCGACCTGCCAGATTGCCCGAGCTTATGGCTTCAAGGTTTTTGGCACAGCAGGAACTGTGGAAGGAATGAATCTGGTTTTGCGAAATGGAGCCCATGAAGTTTTCAATCACAGGGAGGATAACTACATAAATAAAATTAAGGTAACGAACTGCCATTATGTTCACATTTGTTCCACCCACTCCTCTCTCCATCTACTTTGTGACATTCAGAGATTTATTTCCAGTTGCTTTTCCCCTTTGAAGTTTGTTTTGCTAACTTAATTATGCTTTGCTGGTAATGTAAATGTATGCTGCTGCAAATTACAGTATGTTCAAATTGACAGGAGCCGGAGAAAGATCATTTCCAATTTTAGGAGAGCTCATTAATGCGTGAAGTGGTGTGTTGCCATGGCCGAGATCTTGCAGAATATCCCAGTAGATATGATAGCGAGCCATCAGCAGGGTATAGCTATTAGTGGCACAGTAAATATTGATCCATATTGCAACTGACAACATCGTTTTTGTATGGCTGCAGCTGTTTCTATCACTCTGGTACTGGCTGAAGTTTCTCTTCCCTTTTATCTGCAGTGTGCTGTAGCAACTATCTTAAAACATAATTCTCTTAAGGCTCAGTTTTACAGCTGGGTGCTGCCTTTTCCGAGGACAAACAGGAATTATTTCTCACATGTGGGTAACGTCATCTGATGGAGCCCCGGTGTGGACAATTTCCAGTGTCAGGGCCACTGAGAGACAGAGCTGGGCCTGGGGCAGGGCTGCTGTTCCCTCCATCACTTGGGCCGCCCCCTGTCCCCTTTACCTTCCTGTGTCTGTTCCTCCCTCGGTCTGTCACTCTCCTGTTCCTGTGTGCTTGGACCTGGGTTATCGCATTAACGCAATCACCTGGGTCCCAACGCACAGGAGCAGGAGAGAGACAGACCGAGGGAGCAGAACCTTCTGATGTCAGGGCCCCCCCTCTTAGCGGTCCTGCCCAGCATCCCACCATGCATGCACGGGTGCCTTCCCACCCAACTTGCGAGAGTGGAACCATGTCTCGGTTTTCCATGGAACAGGGAAGTCACGCCAGTGATCTCTCCAACGTTTCTGAGAAATTTAGACTTTTTTTTCCCTGGATTCTATATAGCGCAAATTAACTTGCGCATGCAAATCCAGTCGTATTCTGGGTTTGCGCACACAACTTAGTTAAGCCAGTCAGTTCTGATAATTGCCAATTAACAATTATTGACAGTAATTGGCATTAATTAGAATTTTTGCGGACAATTGTCTAAGCATATTCTATAACGGGCATGGAATGGCGGGTCGTGAGCATTTCTAACATCTATGCGCTTTGTTATAGAATACACCTGGTATGTGCCTAATTTAGGCGGTGACTGATTTAGTCACGTGGACAGGTGCTCGACTTATTCTATAAAGCCTACAAGGTGTACTTTACAGAATACTCGTAGGTGTTTTTCATTTTGGTGCTGATTTTTTAGGCGTGATATATAGAATCTAGCCTTTTGTGTCTTCCTGTGCAGGATTTTTGTGTTTTTTTTTTTTTCTCATAGTTCTTCCCTTACTCTTATAGTTTCAACCTAGCATTTTCAGCAGTTTAAGCTTCTTTTAATTTTTCGGCTCCAGAGACCCTGTTAGTTTCGACATCGAGGTTTTTCTGTGCAGGTGAGCTCCTTCAGCCTCACCATGAGCTGTTTGATTTTACGTTGGTAGTTTTTTTTCTTCATGTTCAAAAAAGTTCCCAGTGGCTTTAAACTCTGTCCCTGGTGCAAAAAGGGTCATCTCTGGGACTGATCCCCATAGTTAGTGCCTGGGCCTAGAACATGTGGCTTCTAACTGGGTTCTTTGCATATGCGGAGAAGGACCCAGAAAGCTAGAGAGGTCCAGCGTGAGAAACGTTTTGGTGCTAAGTCCAATCCATTGACATCGGTATCAGAAGCATCGGTCCCAGTAGCTGCAAGAGCTGAGTCTGACACCGGGAGTGTACTGGCATCGAGGAGATCTCTACCCCCTTCAACATCGGGGACTGATGCAGGGCCCTAGGACCAGTTAGCATTTTACCGAACACTGAGGAGGCATGTGTATTCAACATCCTGTTCATCAGCATTAAGGCATCCTAGTGCCAAGCATCAGCATTGGTCCCCCTTGAGGTACGGTGCTTGGAGCTCTGGAGCATCAGCGTTGCCAGCACCCGAGAAGCATCAGTGCTGGGAGGACTGCTCCCCCTCTGTAGTTGCGATGTCAGTGCGTCAGTATCTGTTCGACTGGGACGCTGCTTCCAATTTGACAGACAAATTTGCAGGCTTTCCTCAACCCGAATCCGGCCCAGCCTTTACTGATGCCTGCCCATGATGAACGGTTCTAGACCATGTTCAGAGAGGAGCTGGTGGGCTACCTACAGCAGCAAAGTGCGCAGGTATCGATGGTGCTTGAACTGGACCACCACTCTGTCCTGCAGGTCCATGACCCATCTGTTGAGCAGTTGTCGACACTGGTGTTGTCGTAGGAGGGAGCTGCTTTGGAGTCGCACAGCAGACCTGTACCTCAGCACCTGGTATCAGGTCCTGGACTTCACTCCAGTAGAGTGAGGCAGGCACAGACTCAAACCTCCCATGAGGAATATTTTGTTGAGTCTGAAACCGACCGTTCATGGAAGTCTGATGAGGAGCTATAGATCCTCTCTGGGAAGTCCTATGGCATCCCATTAGTTCCCTTCTCTCCATAAGAGAGAAGAAAGTCCCAACCAGGGTTTTGTCAGGGAAATGGCAGAACAACAAAACAGGAGAAAAACACTGTGCAGTAACAACACAAGCAGCAACAAACAGCAGAGGTGGTCCAGAGAAGCAGAAGACAAAGGTTTGCCACATGCAGTTTTATTAAAGCAAAGACCTGACTTGGCCAAGTTTCGCATAACAATATGTTGATACTTGTGCATGAGAGCAGTTGCAGTTTGACTGGGAGCTGGTTTGTATGGTCCACTTGTCCTTTTCTGCGTTGAAGAGTACTGACTCCTGAGGAAGATATAGTACCGAAACTTGGCCGAGTCAGGTGTTTGCTTCAATAAAATTGCATGTGGCGAACCTTTGATTGTCTTCTTCTCTGGACCACCTCTGCTGTTTGTTGCTGCTAGGGAAATGGCGGACACCAATCCATTTAAGTTGGAGATGGAGGAAGAGCCCAGGCAAAATTTGTTTCCCATCCTGGACTCCCCATGTAGAGAAGCTGTGACTGTACTCCTTCACAGAGTAAGATGCACAGATGAGGAATTGGGGGACCCCTCTCTCTGTGTAGGTGGTTCCTAAGAAGCTCCGTTCTATTTACAGAATCCAGAAGGCCCAGCAGCCCCACTACTTTGTGGTGGTCGAATCCACCCTCAAAAGGGCCAGAAATTTGATAGCTCATGCCTTAAGTACCCCAGGCAGGGAGGCACAGACGACCTTTTGGTAGGAGGGAGGCAGAATTTTTAATAAAAAAAAAAGGAAGTTTTCCAAATAGTTTGAGTAGGTTACACACTGCATTTGGCAACAAAGACCAGCAGATTGCCCACCAAGAGTGTCTTACATCAGCTCTTAGCACCAGGAAGTGCTGGCAGAGGAACTCTCTGCCCTTCTAAAGGCCAAGGCGATTGAACCCGTTCCATCAGGGGGAGGGGAAGGGATTCTATTCCAAGTACTTCCTTGAGTCCAAGTAAATGGGATTTCATCCAATCTTAAACATAAGGGCCCCAAATAAGTTTCTGGTCAAATAAAAGTTCAGGATGATTTCTCTGGGCACTCTTCCTCCTGTGATTCAGAAGAACAATTGGCAATGCTCTCTGGACCTAAAGGATGCTTATATCCACATTCAGATACTCCCAAGTCACAGGAAGTATCTCAGATTTCGAGTAGGGAAATACCACTACCAGGACGGTGTCCTGCTGTTTGACCTAGCATCTGCTCCCACAATGTTCACAAAATGTCTTGCTGTAGTTGCAGTGTTGCTACGCAGACTGGGATTACAGATGTTTCCTCATCTTGGCGATTGGCTGATCATGAGCACAACTATGGAAAGTGCTCAAGAATCAATGCAGAGAACTAGTTGGGTTGGAGCTACTAGAGTTCATCATCAACTACCCCAAGTCCTATTTATACCTGTTACAACAATTGGAATAAATAGGAGCCCTGCTAAACATAGTTCAGGCTCAAGTCTTCTTACCGCAGGAATGGGTGACTGAACTCATTGTGATAGTCTCTCAGGTTCACAGTAACCAGCAGGTCACAACTCGGATATATTGAGGTTACTGGGTCATATGGAGGGGCATAATCGAACGCGAGCGTCCATCTCCATGGGCGTCTATCTCCGAGAACGGGTACGTGAAGGGGCGGGACAAACCATATTTTTGAAAAAATGGGTGTCCATCTTTGTTTCCGATAATACGGTTTGGGCCGGGCAAATGCATCAGATTTGTGCGGATCTGAGCTGGGTGGTTTCGATCTTCAGCGATAATGGAAACCGAAGGCGCCCAGCTCGAAAACGAACAAATCCAAGGCATTGGGCTGTGGGAGGGGCCAGGATTCGTAGTGCACTGGTCCCCCTGACATGCCAGGACATCAACTGGACACCCTAGGGGGCACTTGTAAACAGTAAAAAAAAACAAAACAGTAAAATACCTCCCAAGTCCATAGCTCCCTTCCCTTGGGTGCTGAGCCCCCCCCAAATCCCCCTCAAAATCCACTGCCCACACCTTTACACCATTACTATAGCACCTAGATGTGGATTTTGGGGGCGGTTTGGAGGGCTCCCATTTACCACCACAAGTGTAACAGGTAGGGGGGGATGGACCTGCGTCCACCTGCCTGAAGTCCACTGCACCCACTAACAACTGCTCCAGGGAAGTGCAAACTGCTGTGATGGAGCTGGGTATGACATTTGAGGCTGGCATACAGGCTGGAAAAAAAAAGTTTTTAAAGTTGTTTTTTTTGGGTGGGAGGGGGTTAGTGACCACTGGAGGAGTCAGGGGTGGTCATCCCTGATTCCCTCCGGTGGTCATCTGGTCATTTAGGGCACTTTTTTGGGACTTGTTCGTGAAAAAAAAAGGGTCCAAAAAAGTGACCCAAATTTGCGCTAAAAACGTCTTTTTTCGATTATCGGCCGAGGACGCCCATCTCTCCTCGGCCGATAACCACGCCTCTGTCCCACCTTCACCACGCCTCCGACACGCCCCCATCAACTTTGGCTGTTTCCGCGACAGATTGCAGTTGAAGACGCCCAAAATCGGCTTTCGATTATACCGATTTGGGTGCCCACGGGAGAAAGACGCCCATCTCCCGATTTGGGTCGAAATATGGGCGTCTTTCTCTTTCGAAAATAAGCTGGCTGGCCTCCACAATGCACGTTACTCCCATGGCACGCGCCTGCATTTGAGGGGCTCGCAGTAGACTCTTGCTTATCAGTGGGATCAAAGCTCCCCTATCAAATCTCTGTGTAATGGGACCTCAATGTCATCCTCACCCAACTGATGAAAGCTCCTTATGAGCGCTTGACTCCTGTCATCTGAAGTACCTAACCTGGAAGGGTCTTATTTTTGGTGGTGGTCACCTCAGCTCGCAGAGTCAGTGAGCTTCAGGCTCTAGTAGCTGATTCACCTTATACAAAGTTTCAACATAACAGAATAGTTCTCCGTACACATCCTGTTTCTTCCCAAGGTGGTGTCTGAGTTCTGTCTTAATCAGTCGGTCGTTCTACCAACATTCTTTCCAAAGCTTCATACCCATCCTGGTGAAAGTGCACTGCACACTTTGGACTGCAAACGAGCCTCGGCCTTCTATCTTGAGTGGACTAAAGCCTATAGACAGTCCACCTAGCTTTTTTGTTTCTTTTGACCCAAACAGGATGGGGGCAGCCATCGGTAAATACACTTTATCTATTGGCTAGCAGACAGCTTCGCCTTCATTTACTCCCAGGTTGGGCTGACTCTGGAGAGTCACGTCTTGGCTCACAGTATCAGAGACATGGATGGGTAGCCCACTCGAGATAAGCCTGTTTCAGGTGAGTAACTTCGCTATTTAGGCACCCTGATTCCACACAGTTATGGCACCTGGATTCTGTTAGTAACCCACATCGATATGCTTAACATTTATGTGCCTGCAGTTAATGCCAGCCATAGATATAGTGTAACTGTGGTCACCTAAATGTGGCTAGGGTCTCTCCCATGTGAATGCCCTCCCCTTGTATTTACATGCTAATACCACTTAGGCATGCAACTTTACAGAATAGCTTTTTGTCACTTTGCTGCCACTTATATATGCAAGTGTGCATTCACCCGCAAAAGTGCTGGTATTCTTTATATTTACACATGTGAGTGGACCTGAATGCGAGTGACCAGTTATAGAATTGACCTTCCCATGTACAGTCTTTCTGTCCCTTTCTTGATTTCCAGTAGCTAAGCAAACTCTTAGAAATATAGAACAGAACAGATGATAAAGACCATACAGCCCCTCCAGTCTGCCCATCCAGCCTCCTGTTCAGCTTTATAATCCCATTCACTGATCTTCCGCTTTTGCCTCATTCTTCCAACAACAATGTAATATGTTTAATTGATGTAAACTGTAAGCCATATTGAACTGACAATTTGGTTTGAAAATGTGGGGTACAAATGCAGAAATAATAATTCTTCTTCCTTATCTCAACAGGAAAGCTATTCCATTTTTGCAGACTATAGTTAATGCTCAGTCCCCTGAGGCAGTACAGGGTAAAGTGATTTGCCCAGGGTCACTGAGAGACTCTGTGGGAGAAAAATAGTCTTGCTGATGTAATTTATTTATTTATTTGTTACATTTGTTTTGTATCCCACATTTTCCCACATATTTGTGGGCTCAGTGTGGCTTACATAGTACCGGAGAGGCATTTGCCGACTCCGGTGAGAACAAATACAAAGTGATGTTGCGGTAAGATAAAGTTTATGTGGCTCAGCCACAATTTAGGGAATCGTACAACGGAAGAGTTATGTCCATTACGTACTTTAGTTTTGTTGTGTCGCAGAGATCAGGCCTTTAGGTTGGATCGGCAGGGTATGCCTTTTTGAATAGGTTAGTTTTTAGTGATTTCCGGAATGGTTAGGTTACCTTCTCATTGTCATGTGTCCATCACTCTTTCTGTAAAGACATACGCCCTGATATTCAATATATTTAACCAGCCAGGATCAGCACCTGGCCGGTTCAATGCCCCATAACTGGCTATCTGCGAATGTTCATCGGGACATAGCTGGTCATGACCAGCTTAAAAATTTGCGATTAGTGGATAACTGGTTATATCGTATGATATAACCAGCTATCTGCCGATGTTCAGCATGAGTTTGGTGGCCATATTTGTCCACGTGAATACCAGGCCTATCTTTTGGCCAGTTCAAACTTAGCCGGCCACTGCTGAATATCAGCTTAGCCAGTTAAGTTTGAACAGGCCAAAAATAAATATAAGTTGCTTACCTGTAACGGTAGTTCTCCTTGGACAGATCATCTTGCAGCCACACAAATCGAAGTGACTCTCCATGACGTCACAGTCCCGGAACTCTCAAAAGCATTTTTCTTTAAAAAGAGCATTAACGTATGAGCTCGTGGCAGTCCACGCTCCCCCACACCATATAAATACCCAGTTACTCCGCCCCCTTGACGGTTCTTTTAAAAAGCTGGCGTCAACCGCAGGGTGGGTAGGGTGGGTTTGTGTGGCTGCAAGATGATCTGTCCAAGGAGAACTACCGTTACAGGTAAGCAACTTATATTTCTCTATGGACAGAATGCATCTTGCAGCCCCACAAATCGAAGACTCCCCAGCTACACAGGTAACAGTATAAACAGTCAACACACCAATTAAAAAGTCAAATAAACTGGTACCTGTGGCAGGAGGAGGTGGTAGTTGACGCCTCAGACACCAGACGATAACACTGCCTGTCCAAATTCTGTTTCAGCAGACGAGGCAGCATCAATACAGTAGTGCTTCGTAAACACATGCATAGTTGACCATGTGGCAGCCCTACATATATCCAGTAAAGGTGTCCTTTGCAAATGAGCCATTGTGGCCGCCTTGGCCCTCAGACGATGAGCAGTGACATGTGGAATGTTTGTGATAGCTCCTGCTGAGTGAGATTGCGCTTGTTAACACCAAGCAATGCACTTTGCGATCCATTGCGATAAGGTGTTTTTGTTAATTGGTTTCGGATGCCCAGTAGACTTCCAGGACAGGAACAACTGGGACGGACGATTTATACACTTTGTTCGTTTAAGATAGATACCAAGAGCTCTCAGGCAATCTAAAGTGTGAAGTTGTCTGTGCTCCTCAGTTTCATGCGGTGGAGGATAGAAAGACGGTAACACAATAATTTGATTCAAATGATAGGGAGAGACAATCTTTGGCTGAAACTTAGGATGCGTACGCAGGATAGCCTTATCATGCAGCAGCTGCGTGTACGGGGGGTAATGCACTAGTGCTTGAACTTCCCCAATGCGACGTGCGGATGTTAGTGTTATAAGAAATAGAGTTTTCCACGCAAGATATTTCATTTCTGCACTGTCCAGTGGCTCAAAAGGTGGTCTCATGAACGCAGTGAGCACCAAGTTAAGATCCCATGCTGGCGCTGGTGGACGAAGCGGGGGGTACAGGTGCAGAACCCCTTTAAGAAACCGCTTAGACAGTGGATGCTGCATAAGTGTGCGGTTGTCAATAGTATCATGCATCACTGATAGAGCTGCCAAATGAACCCTAATGGATGAGTAAGACAGACCAGATTTCGCAAGATGCAGAAGATACTCCAGAACATGCGAAATGGATACTGTTTGTGGAATGAAGTGGCGAGAGGAGCACCACAGAGTGAATCGTCGCCACTTTGATTCATAGGACTTTAATGTAGATTTCTTTCTAGAAGCAACTAAAACTTGAAGCACTTCCTGCGAAAAAATCAAAGAGGTTGCGGACCCAGTAAACACGCCATAAGTTTGAGTGACGGGGGGTCCGGATGTAGAAGGGTGCCTTGGTTCTGCGTGAGCAAATCCTGCACCAAAATCAACGGAATTGGAGGTTGCTGGAGCATCCGCAGTAGAATTGGAAACCAAGGCTGACGAGGCCAATGCGGCGCCACTAGAATGAGAGAAGTGCCGTCGCACTTTGCCTTTTGTAAAACTTTTGAAATGAGCGGTAGCGGAGGGAAGGCGTAAAAGAGACCTTCCGTCCAAGGGATCTGGAACGCATCTTCCGCTATTCTTCTCCGACTGGGAAACCTGGAGCAGAATTTGGGACATTTGGTGTTCTGTGGGGATGCAAAGAGGTGGACTAGAGGGTGTCCCCACCTGTTGAATAGTTCTTGCGTAACAGTGTTCTTCAGTGACCACTCGTGCGGCAGGAGCTGTCTGCTGAGCGAGTCGGCCAGTAAGTTCTGTTTCCCCGGTATATAAGCTGCTGATACCGTGGATTGCAGAGCCAGAACATGCTTCCAAATCCGCATGGCCTCCTTGCACAGCTGCCATGAGCCCATGCCTCCTTGCTTGTTGATATAAAACATTGCCACTTGGTTGTCTGTGTATATTTGAATATGTTGATGACTGAGGTGTTGCTGGAAAGCTTTGAGAGCGAGTCTTGCTGCTCGGAGCTCCAGAAGATTGATGCTGCACTGGGCCTCCTCCAGGGTCCAGAGGCCCTGTGTTTTGCGTGGTCCGTAATGCGCACCCCAGCCCAGCTTGGAGGCATCTGTCGTGAGACAACAGGTGGGTTGGTTGTGGCGGAACGGCATACCCTGTAAAAGATTCGGTGGGAAAGTCCACCACTGAAGAGACACTTGCAGGCTGCCTGGCAACGGTATTAGCATTGATAGTGGATGCAGAGCTTGAACCCAGTGGTCTCTCAGCTGCCACTGCAGCGTCCGCATATGCAACCTGGCATAACATACCACAGGTATTGCGGCTGCCATGTGGCCCAGAAGAACCAACACCTCTCGGGCTGTGACATGGGTGTGCCCGGACAGTAGGTGGATGAGCTTCTGGATACGCAGGGCCCTCTCTAAAGGCAGATATGCCAGCGCCCGTGGCGTATGGAGCGTTTCCCCTATAAACTGAAGGGTTTGCACCGGTTGCAGCTGCGACTTCTTGTAATTGACCAGAAATCCCAACACTTGCAGTAACGTCAAAGTTTCCTGAAGGGCTTGAGTCGTCTCTTGAACTGAGGAAGAGGATATCAGCCAATCGTCTAAGTATGGAAAAATTTCTATTCCTCTCTGACGAAGATAAGAGACGACAGTGATGACACATTTTGTGAAAACCCGTGGAGAAGAGGACAGGCCGAAAGGCAGTACCCGAAACTGGTAATGACTTGCCCGCACTTGGAAACGAAGGTATCTTCTGTATGCCTGGTGAATTGGGATGTGCAGATATGCATCCTGAAGGTCTAATGAGACCATCCAAGCGTGCCGATCCAGTAGAGGAAGGATTACTTGTAACGTCGTCATTCGAAACTTCTCCTTCTTGATGTAGGTGTTGAGGGGTCTCAAGTCTAGGATCGACCTGAGTCCACCTTTTTTTCTTTGGGATTACGAAAAATCTGGAATAGAACCCCGTGTTGATTTGATTTTGCGGAACTGGCTCGATTGCCCTGATTTGGAGAAGACGGGTAATTTCTTCCTGGACCCATTGCTGATAGGTTGCTTGAATGGGCGAGGTGACAATATGGGAATGTGGTGGAGTCTTTACAAAATTTAGTCGATATCCGTCGTTGACAATTGAAAGGACCCACTTGTCGGAAGTGACCAGGGACCATTGTGGGGCAAAGTGCTGCAGACAGCCCCCCACTGGCCAATCCTGTGGCAGGTGGTCAAAGGGAAGGTAGGCTCTTCGGAGCCCCAGTATTGACCTGTTTTGGGGGTCTCCGATCCCGAGGAGCTTTTTTGTATTGTTGATACTTATTTGGCTTGCTGTTATATTTGGAGGTCGAGCCAAACTTATTTGTATTGTATGGCTTACGGTAAGTAAATCTGTTCCTTGATTGATTATATGAAGGGCTAAAAAAGGACCGTTGAGCCGAAGAACGAGACTGATTAAGGCTGTCGTCTTCTAGTGTGTCAAGCGTGGTAAAATCCTGCTTGATGTTCTCGATTATGTCCTTGACCTTGTCTCCAAAAAGGTTATCGCCTAAGCAAGGGGCATCCGCCACTCTGTTGTGGACATCCTCACGGAGTCCAGATGCTTTCAACCAAGCTAGCCGTCGTGTGGAAATACCGACCGCAGCCCCTCTCACAGACTTGTCATACGAATCATGGGTGGCGCGGATCAGATTCGTGGCACACTCGTCCAGATGATGCAGTGATGGTTGTAGTTGAGCCTGGATGGGAGCTGGCAAGGAACTTACAACCTTGGTTAGAGCTTCAAGGACAGTGAATTGATACTCTGAGTAGTGAAACATATGGAGGCCTATGCGCGCATTCAGCATCGTATTTTGGTATATGCGCTTCCCCAACAAGTCCATTAGCTTCATGTCCTTAGTGGGGGGGAAGTTGGAGTGATCCCTGGAGCTTCTGTGCTTCCGCATAGCTGATCAAACCACAATGGATTGATGCGATAATTGTGGTTTTCCAAAGCCAAACGCCTCCTGCACTCTGTACTTAGTGTCGAGACTTATTTTTGTAGGTGTTACGCTGTAAGGTGTGGACCATATGGCTCTATGCTGTTCCGCTAGGACATCGTGCAATGGCAGAGCAATTATTTCCTTTGGAGCCTCTTTGTAGCGAAGCGTCTGCAACTTTTTAGATCTAGGGTCTGGCTGGGTCGTGGACTGTATGCCCAGTGCCGCCGCTAGCCGATGGAGAAAATTCGGGTAAGAGACATCTTCTGGTTGAGACGTCCTGGACGGCTGCGTTGGTGAAGGGTCAGACAGCAACCCTGGCGTGTCCGCTCCTTGATCAGAGGGGCCAGCCGAAGAGTGCTGTGAAGAGGAGTCATAATCGGAGAACAGCTCCGCTGCCATAGAAGCCGAGGTAGACACGGACGAGGCGCGACTGCGGTGAGGCTGCGCCGAATCTGCAGCCGGGGGGTGTGTATCTTGACCCTGATGAGGGTGATGCCGCTGGAAAAAATCCCGAAGCAGGTGCATGAGATCTTGGTTGCTTGAGTGCGAAGGTGAAACCTGATGCTCCCTGGTCATGCAAGCTGCTGTATCCTGCTGGAAGCTTGTCAGAGGCTGTGCAATTATGTTTTCCTGTGGCGAGAGACAGGGGAGTGCTTGTGTAGCCCTGTTTGCTGTCATAGGTGAAGAAGCACAGGCTGTCAGATGCTGAGAGGAGGAGCTGCAATGCTGATCAGAGGAGTGGGAGGAGCTTTGGCGATGACGTCGATGGGAGTGGGTGGAGCCATGATGACGGTGCCGATGGGAGGGGCTTCGGTGCCGACGAGAGGTGGAAGAACTTCGTCGGTGCCGATGAGATGCAGGAGAGGAGTGCTTCGAGTGCAGGCTCGGCTCCGTGCGTTTCCTGTGCCGTGGAGGGGACACTTCGCTGCAGGAAGACCCAGCACTAGCCGTTTCGGAGGTGAGCTGCTGAAGGAGCTGGGGGAGGGTAGTTTTGGGAGGCAGATCTACGTCTTGATGCACTCTCTTTAACTGAGCCTGTTCCCCTTGTGAGTGGGGAGACGTAGGCTGTCGAAGATCAGGCACGGCCCGCATTTTCAGCTCCCTGAGCTTTCTGGTGCGGGGCAGCATGCTGGCACAGGCAGTACAACTAGTGTTGAGGTGTGCCTTGCCGAGGCAATGGACACACCGGTCGTGGGGGTCAGTAGCTGACATTTTTCCTTTACAAACGGTGCAGCGTTTAAATCCCTGTTTGGGTGGCATCGTGGGGAAACAAATCGCTGCAAAGTTAAACTGACGAGAAATTTTGAAAATTAAGATAAGAGGTGGATGTTGAGACGGGACGGATCGTCGCGGAAAAGAAAAAACCGTCAAGGGGGCGGAGTAACTGGGTATTTATATGGTGTGGGGGAGCGTGGGCTACCACGAGCTCATACGTTAATGCTCTTTTTAAAGAAAAATGCTTTTGAGAGTTCCGGGACTGTGACGTCATGGAGAGTCACTTCGATTTGTGGGGCTGCAAGATGCATTCTGTCCATGGAGAAACCAGATATTCAATGCTGGTGACTGGAAAAAGCCTGGTATTGAATATCTGTTCTCAGCGCCGACCACGGGAGTTAGCAAGACTAACTCCTGTGCATAGGCGCCCCGTATAAGAGGCTTGGGGAGGCTAAGCCTCCCCAGTCCAATCTTGACCTTCCCCTGGCTGCTGCCCTCAGAAACGCAGGGCTTGCGCAGCATCCAGGGAGCTCGCCCACCGTCCCTTCTTCCTTCCTGCTCTTCCCGACCGGCAGCCTTCCTTGCCCCCCCCCCCCCCCCCCCCCGCATACAACCGTTTTACTCTCCCTGGCAGCAGCGTCTGTGAAGAAAAAGGCACTGCAGGCTCACCTCCGGCTTCAGCTTTTCCCTTCACTTCGCTCTTCACACAGTGTCCCGCCTTCGCGGAAACAGGAAATGCATCATCGCGAAGGCGGGACACTGTGTGAAGAGCGAAGTGAAGGGAAAAGCTGAAGCCGGAGGTGAGCCTGCAGTGCCTTTTTCTTCACAGACGCTGCTGCCAGGGAGAGTAAAACGGTTAAGGCGAGGGCAGGGAGAATCGCTGGACATGGAGGGGAAGGGAACAGATCACTGGACAAGACATGAGCATCCGCCACTACAGTCAGGTCGAGACTCGGTTTCCACGTGGCTTGGGTGAGTCCAAAAATTGGTTTATCTAGCGGCTCGCTACTCGCTAATCAGTTTAGTCAAGCGGTCAAAGCCGGCTCGCAGTACGCCACGTGCACTCCTCGTGGAGCGAGATTCTCTTGCCTCTCCCGACTTCAAGTTGTTATCAATCAATTATCGGGCTTGAGGTAATCTTTGTGATCATATGGGTCTTTTGTAGTCACGGTTTCTAATTAGTATAATTAGTATAATGATGATATGCTCACTACTCTTGTTTTTTGAAGCTGACTTTATTTGAGAATTTTCACTGATGGATCTCTGTAAGGATGTTATGCTGATAAGGTGATAATGGATGGGAATAGACATAATACCCTAATTTGCCAAAAGCTGAGCACGGCTAAGGATATGCACTGCTGGAAGCCATGGCCCATGTTCAAAAACCACCAGGAAGTTTTCATCTTTTCTTCCAGACTTCTATGAGGTTAATTAAAAATGTATATTTACAGTAACATTACCTAAGGAAGGGACTTAGCAGTCCTACTGGTGTTTTAGAGCCCGGTGTAATTATACTGCTGTCTTTCCACGCATAAGGTTGTAGCTCGTCTTGTGATTGGAATTAGTGCTGTTATGGTTTGGTAAGCTTATGAGTGTGTTTTTGCACAAGTTTGTGTATAGTGTTTTGCAGTGGAGAGATTGTGTATTGGCCTTAGCAAAACATCAGAAAGGGTTTTAGAGCCTAAATCATGACACACTACCTCTTGAAGGACCTACATATGGTCGTTAATAAAAGGAGCTCATTGTGAACCCTATCCACCCTAAAAGGGTGTTTTGTGGCTCTACATGAGAATTGTGATGATAGGATCCCTTGATTCATATTGTTGACAGTCTGCATTTTCCATATGGGTGGTATATTGGTGTATTAGTGTCTGCCCGGTGTAATATTTATGGTACAGTAAGGTTCTGAGTGTGTGTTTGCACAAAGTTGTGCATAGTGTTTTGCAGTTGAGTGATTGTGGTTAGTATATGCTTTGAGCAACCACTTTATTCTTTTACATGTGATACATATCTAATATCTACATTTAATAAAAGGTATTAATTATGACTTTTATTTTTACTTTTTTCTGTGTGTTGTCAGACAATTATGGAGGTAAGCTCCGCCCCTGGCCCCACTCCTAACCCCGCCCCCTTTAGCCTCCCCAAACAATTGGGCCACCGACCGCCTATGCTCCTGTGGTCTGAATATTGAGCCCATAATTCCTTATATTGCTTCTGAGTTTACCTCCTTTTACACTTATCCTATGATCCCTTGTTACAGAGCATCTTTTCTATTGAATGAAGCCTGCATCCTATTCATGTATTCCCTGGAGATGTTGAAATGTCTTTCCCATCACTACTCTAGAGTACACAATTAGGTCATTTTAGCAGCCGTCCTCTAGTTTTTGAGGAAGCAGTCTCCAAAATTACTACTACTTAGCATTTCTATAGCGCTGCCAGGGTTACTCAGCGCTGTACAAGTTTAAACATGGGGAAGGACAGTCCCTGCTCAAGAGAGCTTACAATCTAAAATTGAACACAGTACTCCAAATTAGGTCTCGCCAGAGATTTATGTGGAGGCACGGTCACTTCTTTTTTTTTTTTTTCTGCTGGCTGTTCCTCTTCCTATGCACCAAGCATCTTTCTAGCTTTCGCCATCACCTTATCTAAATTCAATGTAGTTTTTAATGCTGTTTTGCTCTATACACTTCCAAAATTAAAATGTCATATGATCCCCCCCAAAAGCTACAGCAACATCTGCAGCTTCATTGGTTATATTCCTTTAAACTTAATGGGTGGTGAAAAAGTTGTTGGAGTTTTTTTTAAATGTAGTTAGAAAATTAGAAGCAGTCTAATTGATTGAGTGGCTTTCATGCATTAAATTCACTTGACATCCAGCCAGTCATTAATTAGTTAGACTGATCATGCATTAAATTCCTGTGATGCACAGTCAGCTCATAGCTTGTTTGTGGAGCAACTTCCTAAACATTTTTAAAAGTGGCAGAATGCACATTTTGATTCCTAAGTCACTCTTTCTTTAGTGCTGTGTATAGCATGCTAGAGGTAAAGAGAACTTAATTTTAATGTGAACTTTGTGGTATGTTCTATCAGCTGTTTCTTAATCTTACATTAATTACAGGGATACAGCAAATGGTTATCTACATTGAGCTTATATAGCACTGCGTATACTGTGAACACTACATAAATTATAAGAAGCAAATTACTCTAGAGGAGTGTTGACTAGGGCACTGTTGCCAATTAAATCTTAATTTAGTGCTGTATGAAAATCTATACATATAAATATACTTAGAGCAGCTGTCAGTGCTGTCTTTTGGGCTCCTGCTGCTTTGGCCATGAGTGGGAACTGTTTGTTGTCAAACACATGTACTTGCAAAGACATGTGGCTGAAGCACTGGAGGAATGCAAAGGGCAGTGAAATGGGAGAGGATCTGGAGATTGACAAGTAGAAGGGAAAAAGGGGAAGGTGTTCGAGTTGAGTTGGAAGGTAGGGACTGGGAGATGAGTGGCCTAGATGGAGGGACAGTTTTTCTCTACTGAACGTCTGTTGGGTGATAGCTACTAAAATACTACTACCATTGCTGCCTCATTAATAGCCTTTCTATGTGGACCAGGTTTTTATCTTCTGCTTGTAGCTTCGTGTATCGGCTCCCTGCTTTTCTTTCCCATCCTTGTAATAGCAGATACCTGTCAGCAGCAGCCATACTATGTAAACCCTTTGATCTCAATCAGTCCACACTGGCAAACATTTGGACCAAACTTACCTAAGCTCATGATGTTGGATATAGTGCACAAAGAACCTAGACAGTCCATGAGAAAAGAGGGAACGTTTTCTATGTTAAAGCTTACAGGCCTGAGAAAAGACAACTCGGGTCCCCTTTAGTAATAGGGTCCCTCTAGTACTGGAGTTGTTGCAACTTATCTGAGTGGAGAGTTGAGTTAATTTATTATTCAATTTAAAGTCTCACTTACATTTAAATATAATTCCCAAGTGAAAAACATACTAAAAATATGCCATCATTTAAAATACAAAAAAAAAAAAAAAAAAAGGAAGAAAACCAGCACTCCCACAAGCAAGTCAAAACAAAGGCAACAAAAAGAATGGAAAATTACCACATAAAAAAATATCCTAGGGTATGAAGATAAAAAGTTTTATTAATAGACATATAGGGGCTCATTTTCAAAGCACTTAGACTTGCAAAGTTCCACAATAACCTATGGAACTTTGTAAGTCTAAGGGCTTTGAAAACACACCTCATAGTTACTCAAAAAAAAAAATATCATTCCACACAACATTCCAATAGGAATCTAATGTTAATGCAGTCTCAGCATGTTAGGGTCCATGCTAAGCGGATGGACCCTACACATGCTGTGTTTCGGAAAAACCTGCCTTCCTCAGGAGCCCTTAGTAAAATAAAAAATCAGAAAGAATAATGAAAATTAATATTTATAATGAAAGTGACACAAAAAAGATATACATGTATGTATGTGATCATGCAACAGATAAGTGATATAATGTGGACCAGTGTATATGACGTAAAAGAAAAAAGGATGTGTGTTTCTTAAGCTGAAATTTAGGACAAGAACACCAAGAGGCATATTTTCAAAGCACTTTAGGAGGCTAAGTTCCATAGGTTTCTATGGAACTTTGGGAGGCTAAGTGCTTTGAAAATGAGCCTGAATGTGTGAAAAATATTCATATGAAAATGTGCTTGTAAAAAGAAACTGCAAATGAGCATTTAGCACATATATCTTAATGGGTAGCATACCTTACCAGCATATAGCACAAAATATGGTTAAGGAATATTCCAGAATGGGACTAATAGGTACAGCAAAGTAGGTGCCTGCAAAGATAATAAACAATATATTTTTATCATTTAAAATACAGCAACAGTCAATTAAACTTCATTCGGCCTTTTAATCCAACATTTTCTATAGAATGACTCTAGGCTTTCCTAAAATCCTTAAGTAGAGGAGTGTGGTATTAAGTTATGTCCAATAAAAAAGGTATCTTATTTTCCTTTCCATGTTTTATTTTGTTTGATTTCTATTGATAACCTAAAATCCTTATAATTCAATTATGATTGAAGAGCAGCTGATAACATATTCCAGAGACGGGGACTTTGGTACCTAAGTGCCTCATGTTTGTATGTTCAAGGTGAATAACAAATGATGCAGGTAAGATTAAATATTCTTGCTGAAAAGAACATAGCAGCCTTGAGACAGCACAACTGGACAATAGTGCACTAAGATATGAAGGGACGATCTTATGCACAGACTTAAAAGTCAAACATAAAATCTTAAATTGAATTTTTATTGACTGGAAGGCAGTGTAAATTGTGAACAAAATGGGAGACATGGGGACTTATTTTCAAAGCACTTTAAACTTACAGAGTTCCATAGGAAGCTATGGAACTTTGTACATCTAAGTGCTTGAAAATATACTTCATGGTCTCTCCTCTTAGCCCTAGCCAAACATCTAGCCGCAGTTGATGCAATTGAGCTTTGAAAGCTTACAGATAAGCAAATTGCAGTAACCCGACTTAGATAAAACCAGAGAATAGGCTACAGATCATAAGCCTTGCATAGGTTTAAAAAAAAAGTTTGAAGCACATGAAAAATAATTTTCTTATGCTTAAAAGTTTGACCCATACCAGCTTGACTTTCAACTACAGTTCTTAAAAGTAACATCAGTCTAAAGCCAGGAGCAGACAGCAATGAATAAGAATGTAGGACATGAACAGACACTTGACCATGAACCTGATTCATTAGATTTTTTTCCCAAGTTCTGTGAGGAAAACATATGAATCAAGCTTGGAACAAAACCAGGGATGAGATGATTTCACCAAAAGAAGCTTCAATAGCTGATTCAATATTAGGACAACTGGCTGATGTGTCATTAAGGGGGGAACTTGTCACAACTGTGGTCGTGACTCCATTTTTCAGTCTCACCTTGTCTTTCGGTGGTCAGCTTCAGAGGTAGCTCCAGTCTGTCCTTTGTATTGGTTCCTGTGTGTTCCAAGCCTCTTTCCTGTAGTGCTTCCACTTCCTGTGTGTTCCAAGCCTCACTCTGGTGTTCAGTGTATTTCAAGCCCCTTTCCTGTAGTCGTGACATCATCAGTGAAGGCCGTCAAAAGGAAGGTGAGGACGTTCATTCAGGGCCTTTGCAAAGCCAAAGGTCTCCAGGATTGTCTGTGTGCTTGTGGAGCACTTCTGCCCTGTTTCCTAGTTAGTGTGCTAGGGTTAGCACTTCTGCCTGAGTTCTTCTGTTTGTCTGTCTGCAAGGGTTAGCACTTCTGCCTTAGTTCTTCATCTTGTCTGTGTGCTAGTGTTAGCACTTCTGTCTTGGTTATTGCCTGTTTGATCTGTTGTTTGTGTGGTCGTGTGGCCCAGCCTTGAGCTCTGCCTAGTCTGCCTCACCGAGAGTTCTGCCTAGTCTCTTCTGCTGTGTGTTTAGGTTCCAATTTGGCCTTGCAGCATGTATGAGAGGTCTCTGTGTGTATGGGTTCCAGGTCGTCCTTGCAGCCCGTTTGAGTATTTTCTCTTCTGGCTTTAGTTGGTTCTGTCACTGTGTACCTTGCCTAGTCAAGTCCTAGTTTGTGTCTTGGTACATCCTGTGTGCTCTGTGCACTTCTGGTCTGTTCCTGCCTGTGTGCTCTGTGCTCTTCTAGTGTGCTCCAGTCCTGCTTGTTCAGTCCAGTCCTGGTTGGAGGGTTTTGCCTGCTGCTGCCATTCATCGACAGCAGCCCAAGAGCTCACGTTGTTCCTGAGTCTGTGACAGTCGCTAAGACCCTGAGACCGTGACAGAACTCCTTTCCATTGCTCAGCTAAGGGCAACCGGCATAGAGGCAGCCTTAGGGTCAAATCCAGCACTCAACAAGGCAGATTCAGGCACAAATCGAGCATTGGGAAATCAGAACTGAAAAAGAGCAACAGGCTGAAAATGCACATGTGATGCTAACTTTCTAGAGTGCCACTTAGGTGTGTTAGAATGGGGGCAGGGCTGGTTTAATGGACGAGCCAGGGAGGCATTGGATTAGGGCAATGAAAGCCTGCTTCACGACAGCGGGAGCACATTCCTCTCCCCCACTACTGTGCTATTCTTCCACTTCTGTGCCATGGACTACAACAGGTTTGAATTGGACTAAGAGGCACTTCCCTGTTTCTCATGAGAAACAGGAAATGCCTCTTTTCGCATTTCAGACATGCCATGCGACACATGGCACTGGAAGCAGAGGAGCAGCGCACTGGTGGGAGCAAAGGAGGATGCTTTCTCCACTGTGTCCAGATTTAATAAAGATTTGGGGCAGGTAGGAGAAGTGGCTGGGAGCAAGGAGCTGATACCAGGGCTGGGGTCTGTGAGAAGGAGCTGGAGGATGTTGTGGGATGGAGAAGTGGGAGATGCCTGTGTAATGGGGGGCTAGGGACTGGGAGAAGGAGCTAGAGGGGGTTGTGGGGGGTTGGGAGAAGGGGACTGGAGGCTGAGGCATGAAATCTTCTTGTGCAAGAGTTGGACAGGCACTAGGGAAGAAGAGAAATTAGGTATAGGGAAAATGCAGGGGCAATGGATGCTTAGGAGAGGGAGATAGAGGCAGAAGTGCAGATACTGATGACATTTGGATGTGAGAGAGCAGGGACTCAAGAGTTAGGTGGAAAGTTTAGGATTGGGTGGGAGACTAGAAGAAAAGCTCTATGATTGACTGGGTATGGGTAGGATGGAAGAGTGGAGATTTAAAAATTGAGGAGGTAAAAAGGAGGAAAATGAGGACTAGGTGATTGGATGGGGCCGTGAAACTGAATGTAGAAAAATGGGAAGGGGAAACAGTTTGAAGGACCTGGAGGGTTTGGAAGGCCATTTGAAAGGACAGAGGGCCAGAGAGAGGGTGAGAGACAAAGGAAGGGGACAGGTCTTTGAAAGAGATGAAATAGGAGCCTGGAGAAAGTGGTAAGACATAAGAACGGACTGAAGAGGGTAGGAGCTGGGGTTGGTTTAGTGTGTCACAGTTCTTTGAGCTGGCTGTGGGCGAGGTGGCCAACTTTGGTCCATAGGAGCTATGACCAGGTTGGATTTTCTGGATATTCACTGTGAGTTTCCATGAGAGAAATTTGCATGTATTGAAATTATTGTACACAAGTAGATGTCCTGCATATTCTTTGTGGATATTCTGGAAGCCAGACCTATTTGTGGCTCTGAAGACTGCAGTTGGACCTCCACTGTATTGTTTGCCATCAATGGCTCATTGCATTTATTTAATGCCATATCTGTTGCAGCTCACAAAGTTTTCCCTATTTTGTACCAATGGGAAAAATGCTTAGCACATCTGGCTCAAGTAAACTATTATTTCTGCAGCCATAAGCTTCATGTCCATATAACCAGCCCAGAAAACATAGTGTATATGTTACCTGTAAGGTACTGCCAGGGAAGCCCTTGTCCCTTTTTCTAAATGTTGAGGGAGGGGGGAGGTGTGCTGATGCTATCAGATCGAGCCAGTTTCCACATAAGAAGTACAGTGATGTGGAATTTTAATCTGTCTAAGAAGAACTGAAAACTCCAAAGGAGTCCTATAATCCAGAAGTACCAACTGGAAGATTAGTCCTTGGGAGCCACTGGCTAGTCTGGTTTTCATGATATCCGCAGTGAATTTGCATGAGAGAAAGTTAAATGGAGACAGTGCATGCATTGAGCCTGCAAAAAGGTGGGAAATTGTGAAAAGAAGACCTAGTAGAGGTTTTGCTGAATTGCTAAATATAAGGCCTCCCCCGAAAGTAAGACCAAGCAAAGTTTTTGTTTGGCCCCGATGGGACATGGACACAGAAACCTTAATTTTTTTCGCTGCAACCCAAAGACGAAATAACATTAAAGAAATGCAAGAAACAAGACTGAGGTGGAAAATCTATCGTCCAGCGGACTCCTACCATCCTCCTTCACGCTTTTGTGAAGATCAACTAAGTGAGTCCGGAAAGAAAAGAAACATCCCCCATGCAGAAATAATAAAAGAAAAGAAAATGAGTAACCGAGCCCTTTCGGCGCTGCTCCATCACCCAAGGGCTAAGTCAGACTAGAAGGATGGAAAGTGTTGCGAATGTACAGGAGGAGCGCATAAAGCGCTACCAACGGGGAACGGAACTACCGTAGAATTTGTTTTTTAACATTTGTAATACGGTAGGGATGATCCTGCGCCCTAAGCCCTCTCACAACCTCCCGAGACCTCCAGCCAGAGCAGCCCGGCCCCACATTCCATTACCTTCCCTAGTGCATACCCCTCCTCCATTCCCAGCCCGGCCAGGGCGGCTCTGCTCCACTCGAGTCCTGCGGTCACTGTGGGCAGATAGGTGAGCCGCGGTGTACTCCTGCAGGATACCACCCCCCACTTCAATACTGTTCCCGACTGCCACAGTCCCCCTACTACTCCCGAGCCCGGCCCCGCTACTACAGAGTACTACGGTATCCTCTGAGCTACAAGAGACTACTCGTGCACCCACGGTAAGAATTCTTCTTCATGAAAAAATAAGACCTAGTACATCTTTGGGAGCAAAAATTAATATAAGACACTGTCTTATTTTTGGGGAAACACGGTATGTGCTGTTAATAACTGTTAACTGATAAAGCAGGGTTAGTGTTATTACCATACTAACTTTTTCTTAATTTCCAGGAGGCCACTGGTGGACAGGGAGTCGATGTGATAATAGAAATGCTATCCAATGTTAATCTCAACAGTGATTTGCAGCTGCTGTCCTATGGAGGTAGGGTGATTGTAAGTATTGTCTTCCTTGCTGCTGTTGTGCTGGCAGTGCAAGTTAAAATTAGCAAATGTATTTTTGTCCCTGGAGGTTTCATTAACTTCACAGCCTTGTCTTTTTTTTATAACAGGTTGTGGGTGCCAGAGGCCCTGTTGAGATAAACCCCAGGGATACTATGGCTAAGGAATCCAGCATCATCGGGGTTGGATTAAACTCTTCAACTAAGGTAAGAATAGAGTATGGTGTGCTCAAAAGATGGTAGCTGTGCATGTTTTGTAAATGCAAAAAAAGATGCTGACTTTCAGAAGCACATATCGTTTGCACTCAGATTTGTTTTGCCTTGAATTTTAGATTGCATTTATAACTTAAATACATACTTATTGGTTGTGAAGCTTTTTTTTTTTTTTTCAGTTTACATTTTTACTGAGTTTTCAATGTGGGTGCTGTTTGTGGAGGGGGGATGGGGAGCAGAGCTATGGTTAAAGTTACTTGAGTATATCGACAGTGTTGCCAGGTGGGCGGTTTTACCGCCCAATTGGGCGGTTTTCCGCGACCCGCCGCGGGAAATTTTTGCCCGCGGCGGGTTGCGGTTTTTTGGGCTGGTTTTTGGGCTTCAGGGCGGGGTTTTTTTCGGCCGCGGGGGGCGGGGTTAGTGACGTTTTGGGCGGGGCCGATGACGTGGGAGGCGGGGCCGGTGACGGAGGAGGCGGGGCCGGTGACGGGGGAGGCGGGGCCGGTGACGGCGGGGCCGGTGACGGCGGGGGCGGGGTTGATGGGGGCGGGGGTGATGACGCGGGGGTGGGGGTGTCAGGGGCGGGGTTTGTGTTTGGGCGGGTTTTGAGCTGTTTCTTGTGCGGGATTGGGTGGGAAAAAAATTTTCCACCTGGCAACCCTGTATATCGAAAGGATTAATGTGTTGCTAGCTTACTGAAGACTTGGCTGGTGCTGATTTTGGGTGACTTTAACGGGAGGAGGGGAATGAAGTTAAAATGTGAAACAGTTTTATAGTTATGTGACAACTTAAGACAATATTATGATAGTGAGTTGTGATTATCAGAACTTCAGCAGATAACGTAGGTGTGGAATCTCAGGCAAGCACCAGCCCAGAGCTGCTGTTTTATGTCTTAATATCCGTTGTTGGCTCCTGTGCAGAAACTTGGAAGCCATTTTGCCTATAATTGGAGGAGGGAAATCTTTGGGCTTCCTGTGCACCAGGAGAAAGACTCCTCCTTTAGTGCTGGCAGCTCTTCCTGATAAGGCCATATGACACACATGCATACATATTTCAAGTCAGTTTTCTTGTTCTGAATGGAAGTCCTGGAGCTCTGTTAGGTCCAGGCCGTGATTTCCTATACCTAAACATTGCATATAAATAAGACATCTTAGCTACATTACATACAAACGGCAGGCATAAAGTATTTGCTAGTTATAGTGATAGAGCAAATTGAAATTAATAAAAAAGAAGAGTGGAAGTTACCACAATAAGTCTGTTCCAGGATAAAATCTATAAAAATTTATTCATAGGTGTAAAGTCTCAAAATGAGTTCATCCACGTGTAATCTATTTGCTATATAGAAAGCATAACCTGTGTTTTTAGGTGCACAGTCTCAAAATGTAGTACATATGTCAGCAGATGCTTGGTCTCAATGTTACAAAATATGTGCTGTACAGATGGACCCAACCACACAAAGTGGAGGAACACACAGTCCTTACGTACACCAGCAAGAGGGGAGTCCGAGGAGTAGGGTAGATAGGCGCTTCCAGAAAACCAAGGGAGTTGTAAGTTCAACAAGGTGATTGTTATTGAAACAACTTAAAAGACTCGACACAGCTGTTGATTTCGGTGTCAAAACGTCTGCATCAAGAGTCTACAAAAACATATATAATACTTGTATGAACATATAAGTCATAAAACATATCAAATATTAAATATAAAAAATATTAAAATGTGGTAACAGGTCAAAAAGGCTTATTTTAGGAATTACAAAAATTATATATGCATAAAAATAATACATAAAAAATACATAAATGGTGTGGTCATAAGAAAACACAGCAAAAGAGAAAAAATGGAAGTTAAGCAATAAGAAAACAATGAAAAATTACTTATAATATGAAAAATTAAATAATATACTGTGGCTGGCCTCTTTTGTTGTGCAAAGGTAGGCAACGTTTCCAAAGCAATATGCAACTTTAGATCAACACAGTGGATCCTATTTGTGGAAAAAGGCAAAAAAAGACCAATGATGCAAATGCAAGTTAAACTGGAATGGGGAATGAAATGCCAGAGAACACGGGGTGGCAGGAGAGAAAAGGCTGCCAGTGTGTGGCGGGGAGGGGGGGGTAGGGGGTAGGAGAGAACAAGTTACAGGAGCATCAGGGAGGGAGCGGTTCAGTGGCAGGAGAGAAAAATATATGCAGGAGGGAGGAAGAGTCTGGGAGAGAGTCATGTGGTGCTGGGAAAGGAAAGGCTGTCTGTGCTGGGGGTGGGTAGGAGAGAACGCAGGGCGTCTGGAGAGAAAAAGCTGCAGGGGAAGAAGTGAAGAAGAGAGGAGGAGAGAAAAGGAAGAGAGAGGAGGCCCTGAAAATAGAGTTCAGAGCACAGACAGAGGAACAGAACCAGAGATGAGGAATAATATGATTAGAAAAATAAAATCACTGGACAACAAAGGTAAGAGAGAGGATTTTATTTTCAGTTTAGTAACTGAAGTACAGTATGTCAGTTTTGAGAATTCTGCAGTCTATATTTTGCACTATACAGGTGGAAATGTGAGGGGGACACTTTATGCGATTAACCGAAAGATTAAAACTTTTGCAATTAATTACGGGGTTCTGGCTTTTAATCAATGTACAGCCCTAAAAATTACACAATCCAGTGTGATCCAAAAATTTTCTTGAAGGCTCGACTTGTTTTGACATGAATGTTTGCAAGTAATTGTCAAAAAGTTAATTCAGAACTGAGAATCAAGAGACCAGTTTGCTCCTGGCTTCATGATAAAGCACTTGTACTCCATTTTAGGATTGCCGTCGGATCATAAAAATGTTGTGATTGCACATAATTGGCCTGATTCTATATACAACACTCAACATTGTACATGCAAATATGGTGCATACACACTTTGCACACGCAATTAATAAATGAGCCAATTAGCACCAATAATTGGGTGCTCATAATCAGTTATCAGTGCTAATTGGCATTAATTAAAATTTGTGTGTGCATCTTTAGGTGCCGGGATAGGATCCTAAAAGGGGGAGCAGCAATAGGAGGAGCATGGGTGGATCGGAGGTGTTCCTGGAAGTTATGCTCAGTTTTATAGAATAAGGGAGGTCCGTGCATACTTTAGGCGTGTGAATTTGCACTAGGTTTTACTTGGTGTAAATCCTCGCCCTCAAAATTGGGTGTGATTCCCATCGCCAAATGCTATTCTATAAACCATTCCCAACTCTGGTGAGCGCCATTTATAGAATAGCGTTTAGTGCAAAATTCTGTTGGCATAGATTTGCAATTACATATGTCTTAATCTGAACTAGCACATGAGAATTGATTTTTGACATGGTGGTAATTTATCTCCAAGAAATCCCTCTAAAATAATTTTCAACCCAACATCTTAAAAGTTTTATGAATACAGGGTTTTAGTTTATAAATCGCTTATGTCATCACTCAAAGTATCATAACTGCCCTTTGAACCATTAATGTTAAAATTGTTCCAGTGCAGCCTTTCACGAAAGGAAATGCTTTAAATATATTTCTGCTATTCTTTTCATCTTTTACATAAATTTCAAATGAATTTCCCCGCACTCATCCCCACCAATAAAAAGAGTAAGGGGCCCTTTTACTAAGCTTCATTAGGTGCTAATGTGCGCTTAATATAGCTTAAAATGATGTACCATGGGATGTGCTCAGGTGTCCCACACTGCCTTGGGATGTAAATTCCAAATTAAGGTTGCCCCAGCAGCCTGGAACTAGCCACGATATTTCAGACTCCGAAGCAGCAGAGCGGGATGGAACTAAGTGAAATGTTGGCCATCGTTGGTCTGGGGGGACAGTGAAACAATACGAGAAGTGGCTCATGGAGTGTTTTACAGAGATGAGTACTGCTTTCAACTCTATAGCACTGTATTTAAGTGCATTGTGCAGTGTTTACTTTGGATATGAACTGAATATTGAAAGAATGACTAAATGTTGAAAGAATGTGGAACACTAAGAAATGAGTATTCACTAGTGTTAAAGTAGGTGATGGAAGAAGAATTAAAAAATTTCCTATTAAGAAAGGTTTAAAAGTTTTTGAAATGGACTGGGAAGGTTTTTGAGCCAGTGATGAAGAGAAGAAGATCCTTGTGATCGATTTAAGCTGTATAACTACTGAGTTGGAGATCATAGAGGCTTTTCCTTTCCTTAAGTTCTATCATTATCCTTGGCTAATGTTTAGTGGGTCATAATACATTTTTTGCCTATCATTTCTTTGATTTGTATGATTCCACACCCAGTTCATTAATAGTTTTGTGGTAAGTGTCAAATGTGCATACGTTAACCGTGCACTAAAAATATTTTTTGTGGGGGGCGTGCCAGGGAGTGGAGAGTGGGTGTTCCTGCGCTAATGAGAACAGCTACATTACCATTCGCTAACTGGTTAGTGCACGCATAGCGTGTAAGCCCTTAGCATTTACAAAATGGGTGGAGATAAGTACACATGTGGTAATTTTTCAAAATGGCCATGTGCTGATGGCAGCATTAAAGCATGGCTATTAATACATGAATACAAAAATGCTATTTCTATGGCTGCAGTAAAAATGTCCTTAGTGCTTGGGAAAGACACAGATAAGGGTGTGCTAAGGCCACTTTTTACTGCAGCTTAGTAAAATGGCCCCTTAATGCATAGCCACAGGGCCGGTTTTAGACAGACTGGGACCCAGGGCAGAAATTAAGGATGGGGCCCCCTCCCCCAATCTCCCTACTTACCATTACTGCCACACATAAAATAACTTTAAATGACTTCTTCACACACACAACACAGACAGACCTTCACCAAATACAGAACAAGGGATCACAAATTAGAAACACAAATATATCAACACCAAAATTGAAACTTGGGCAAGTGCTGCAACACTGGAGAAATAAAAACAGAAATGCACTCCCTTTTTTATTGAACACAATTGGTAGCATCACCACAGGAGAGCTGGGTCCCCCCATCCCCCAACTTTGGGTTCAGATCCCCAAAATTAGCCATCACCCTTGCTGTGGCTGGCAGGGATCCCCAAACTGTGCTAGCTGAAGACCCACCTCCTCTAGTTTGGCAGCCAGAGCTCTCCAAGCTCTGCAGCTGGTGCCTGTGTCCTCATGCTGCTGCCACCATTGCTGGTCCCCTCATGCATGCTTAGTTTTCAGGTACAAATCGAGGGGAGGAGAAAATCGCGGGACATCAAGGGGAGGGAGGGAGTTGTATTCACTGTAGTTACAGTACTTTTATTTTCTACTCCAAAAATATATTAGGCACTAACTTTTTAACTTTTATTTAGTAAATGTTTTAATGTGTTCTTCATTGTACTTTTACTTAAGTATTAAAATACTAGTGGAACCATGCCCATTTCCTGAACAATGAAATGGGCCCTAGGAAGGCTGTCATGCAAGCTTTTTTTTATCTCTCTCTACTGCCCTCCCCTCCCCTCTATGTCCAGAGATTCTCTTCTTCCCTGCTCTCCCATCCGTGTCCTGCGATTCTCTGCTGTACTGTCCTCCCATCCCATCCCATCCATGGCCATCAATTCTCCTCTGCCCTTCCCTTCCCTTCCTCCCTTCCTCCCTCCCTCCCTCCCTCTCTCCCCTCGATGTCCCGCGATTCTCTCCTCCCCTCAATTTGTACCTGAACGTTCTCTGGCTGGCTGGCGCTGGCTTCCATTCCATTCGTAACGTCCCTCCTAGCGTCAGCTCGCCTCCAGCGTTCCCTTCCTTCTCACTGTTCCTCCCTCTGACGTCATTACGTCTTGACGCGAGGGCGGGACAGTGATGGGGAATGGAACGCTGGAGGCTGGCTGACGTCAGGAGATGTTACAAACTCAGGCAGCCAGGAGATGTTACGAACCCAGGCAACCAGACATGGAACGTTGGAGGTGCAAATTATTATATAGGATACATTTTTTTTTACTTAAGTACTTTGACCTAGTAATTTGAACAGCACTGCTGCCAGGTACTTGTGGCCTGGAATGACCACTGTTGGAAGCAGGATACTAGGCTAGATGGACCATTGGTCTGACCCAGTATTGCTATTCTTATGTTCATATATTAATGGTTCAAAGGTAGTTATGATGATATTTGAGTGAGATCAGTAATTAATATGCTACAACCCTTTATTCATAAAAACTTTGAGATGGTTTGTTTCCATCATTGTTGTTAATCAGCACCATTCATTTTCAGGCTGTAATAATATTTTGAGCTGCATAAAGATCTGATCACTAGTTTTGGTGATAAGTGACCAGATACTATCACCAAACCTTCCATATCATCATGCTGATCAATCCATAGACTGGTGGGTTGTGTCCATCTACCAGCAGGTGGAGATAGAGAGCAAAGCTTTTGCCTCCCTATATGTGGTCATGTGCTGCCGGAAACTCCTCAGTATGTTCTCTATCTCAGCAGGTGGTGGTCACACACAGCAGCAGCTCTGGCTAGGTCTCCCAGCCTAATTTTTAGGTTTTGTTGAGTACCTGGGTTGAGGGCTCTTCTTGAGCAAGTGCAAACTCCCGTTGGCTCCGTTGGAAAAAAAAAAAAATTTTTTTTGAACGTCCTTAAGGGCGTTTATTTCGACGTTTATTGCAGCTACTCACTGGGACACCAGGTCGTTACAGCTCGGAGCGAGAAGCAGGTAATTTTTACCTTTTTATAGCGGGCAGGGGGTTCCCCGATCGATCTCCACGTGGCCTATGGCGTTGGAGGGCGAGGGCGCGAAGAATCGCTCCCCAGACCGCGTGCGCACTTCTAGCGGGGATGCGGGGGTCTTAAAGTCTGATTCGCCCTTGTTGGGTGTCAGTTCGGAGGCCGGTCAGTGTCCCGGGTCTTCCTCCGGTGCGGTGGTTTTTTCCCGCCATAAACGCCCATCCCCCGCTGCTCGCCTCCGCCATCTTGGCCGGCCACTCTGCTCGGACGGCTTCTTCTTGGGCCGCCCTTGAGCTGGGAGAAGTTAATGCCATGGCCGCCCTTGATTTGGGCGACGGCAAAAAAAGCGGCTAAAGTTAAGCGCCGTTCTTCCTTCGCGGAGTGTCGCGCCGGATGCCATCTTGGATGCACAGCATGTTTCTCCCCCCGCTCTTGCGAGCGCCGGTTGAGGGGGCGTCTAGGGCTGTGGCCCAGGCTGCTGAAGTGCACAGTCTGGGGGGTTTCTCCCCCGAGTTTATTTTGCTGCTGCATCAGGCCTTCCTTATGCAAAACGCTGCCCCTTCTCCCTTGTCCGATAAAGGGGTTGAGGCCCCCGGAAGTAAACGCCCTCGGGTGGATTCCCAGGTCTTAGAGGACTCTGTTTCCTTTGATGTAGATGAGGGCAGCGTATCTGAGTTCTCCCAACGGTCCTTTGGGGATTCCTTGGAGGAGACGGATTCCCGCTCGGATGGAGCGGATGACCCCTCTGCAGCGCGGATCTTTCGCTCAGAGGATTTGCCCAACCTGTTAGTGCAGGCCATGAGCATTTTGAAGATTTCCTCTCCGGAGGACGTCTCTCCCTCAGCCCCTGTTGGCTCCGCCATTATGCTGGGGACGCAGCGCCCGCCTAGAACCTTCCACGTGCATGATGCCATGCACACCTTAATTGCGGCTCAATGGGATGTCCCGGAAGCGAACCTCAAAGTGGCTAGGGCTATGTCCCGCCTCTATCCTTTGCCTGAAAGTGAACGGGAGGCCTTTCTTTGGCCTTCCGTGGATTCTTTAATCACTGCGGTGACTAAGAAAACGGCGTTGCCGGTGGAAGGTGGCACGGCCCTAAAGGACGCCCAAGACAGAAGATTGGAGGCGGCCTTAAGGTCGTCCTTCGAGGCGGCTGCCTTAAGTTTGCAGGCCTCAGTTTGCGGCTCCTATGTGGCCAGGGCGTGCCTGACGATTGTGCAGCGGGCTTCCCCCTCAGATCCTTCCTTGAGGGCTGATTGGCCGGCCCTGGAATCGGGCTTGGCTTATTTGGCAGACTTACTGTATGATGTCTTGAGAGCCTCGGCTAAAGGTATGGCTCAGACAGTCTCTGCGCGGTGGTGGCTTTGGCTGAAACATTGGTCTGCGGACCACGCCTCTAAGTCGCGCCTGGCTAAGTTGCCTTTTAAAGGCAAGCTGCTCTTTGGGGTCGAGCTGGACAAAATTGTGACCGATCTCGGCACGTCTAAGGGCAAGAGGTTACCAGAGGTCAGGGCTCGGGCCAGTGCTCGCCCCGGTATCTCCAGAGGACGGTTTCAGGAAGCCCGTCGGTACCGCCCGGGCAAGTCGGGCTCCTCTGCCCCCCTCTTCCTTCAAGAGGAACCTTCTCCCCCAAGCAGCATTCCTTTCGCAGAGACCGCCGTCCCGGAGGTGCGCCCTCCGTCCTCCCCCAGGGTCTCGTACCCAATGACGGGGTCCTGGTCCATGGCCCAGTGCAGATTGGAGGACGCCTGTCCTCGTTTCTGGGCGAGTGGACCAGGGTAACTTCAGACGCTTGGGTGCTGGAAGTCATCAGAGACGGCTACAAGCTAGAGTTCTGCCGACCCTTAAGAGACGGGTTTGTACTCTCTCCCTGCAAGTCTCCGGTCAAAGCTGTGGCAGTGCAGCAGACCTTGGACAATCTGATCCGCCTGGGTACGGTCATTCCGGTGCCAGAAGATCAGCTTGGCAAGGGACGTTACTCCATTTACTTTGTGGTACCAAAGAAAGGAGGTTCTGTACGGCCTATCCTCGACCTCAAAGGGGTCAATCGGGCCTTGAAAGTTCGGCACTTTTGCATGGAGACTCTCCGCTCTGTTATAGCGGCAGTGAAGGCAGGGGAGTTCCTGGCATCCTTAGACATCAAGGAAGCGTACTTGCATATTCCCATCTGGCCTCCTCATCAAAGCTTTCTGCGTTTTGCAGTCCTGGGCCAACACTTCCAGTTCAGAGCCCTCCCGTTCGGGTTGGCTACTGCTCCGCGGACCTTCTCCAAAGTAATGGTGGTCATCGCGGCCTTCCTGCGAAAGGAAGGAGTACAAGTCCATCCTTATCTGGACGACTGGTTGATCCGAGCCCCCTCTTATGCAGAGTGCGGCAAAGCTGTGGACCGGGTGATTGCTCTTTTGAGCTCCCTGGGGTGGATCATCAACTGGGAGAAAAGCCAGCTGCGGTCCGACTCAGTCCCTGGAGTATCTGGGAGTTCGATTCGACACCCAAGTGGGCAGAGTGTTCCTGCCGGACAATCGGATTGTCAAACTTCAGGCTCAGGTGGACCAGTTCCTAGTAGCCTCTCCTCTTCGGGCTTGGGACTATGTGCAGCTGTTGGGCTCTATGACGGCCACGATGGAAGTAGTGCCCTGGGCCAGGGCTCATATGAGACCACTACAACTCTCTCTGCTGCAGCGCTGGACTCCGGTGTCGGAGGATTATGCTGTGCGCCTTCCCTTGGACCCAGCAGTGCGCAAGGCGCTGAGCTGGTGGCTGAAGACAGACAAGTTGTCTGCAGGGATGCCTCTTGTGACCCCGGAGTGGATTGTCGTCACGACGGACGCCTCTTTCACGGGCTGGGGAGCCCACTGCTTGGGAAGGACAGCGCAGGGGCTCTGGTCTCCGGCAGAGGCAAAGTGGTCTATCAACCTCCTGGAACTCAGAGCCATTCGGTTGGCGCTTTTGGAGTTCCTCCCGGTACTGGCGTTGAAGCCAGTACGGGTCCTGTCGGACAATGCCACGGCTGTGGCCTATGTCAACCGCCAGGGAGGTACCAAGAGCGCCCCTCTAGCCAAGGAAGCCATGAATCTATGCTAGTGGGCGGAAGCGAACCTGGAACAGCTGTCAGCGGCCCACATTGCCGGAGTCATGAATGTCAAGGCAGACTTTCTCAGTCGCCATACCTTGGATCCCGGAGAGTGGCAGTTATCGGCTCAGGCATTCTGGACATCACGAAGCGCTGGGGCCAGCCGAGCCTAGATCTGATGGCGTCATCAGCCAATTGCCAGTGCCGCGCTTTTTCAGCAGAGGACGGGACCCTTGATCTCTGGGAGTAGATGCTCTTCTCCAACAGTGGCCGACACAGGAGCTTCTCTATGTGTTCCCGCCCTGGCCCATGTTGGGCAGGGTACTAGACCGGGTGGCAAAGCATCCGGGCCGAATAATCCTGGTGGGTCCGGACTGGCCCAGATGTCCCTGGTATGCGGACCTGATAAGGCTATCAGTGGACGATCTTCTGCGGCTGCCAGTGGAGCAGGGCCTGTTGCATCAGGGTCCCGTGGTGATGGAGGATCCCTCCCCCTTTGGTCTTACGGCCTGGCTATTGAGCGGCACAGCGTCTGAGGAAGAAGGGCTTCTCAGACAAGGTCATCGCCACTATGCTGAGAGCGAGGAAGCGCTCTATGTCTACTGCTTACGCCAGGGTTTGGCGTACCTTTGCAGCGTGGTGTGAAGCAGGCTCACTTTCTCCCTTCACTGCTCCAATATCTTCAGTGCTGGCGTTCCTGCAAGAGGGTCTGGAGAAGGGCCTGTCGCTCAGTTCCCTTAAAGTCCAGGTGGCGGCTTTGGCTTGCTTCAGGGGCCGCCTGAAGGGTGCTTCCCTGGCTTCGCAGCCAGATGTGGTACGTTTTCTCAAGGGAGTTAATCACCTGCGCCCTCCTCTGCACTCAGTGGTGCCTGCGTGGAATCTCAACCTGGTGCTAAGAGCCTTGCAGAAGCCGCCTTTTGAACCCTTGTCGAGGGCATCTCTGAAAGACCTGACGTTGAAAGCAGTCTTTTGGTGGCTATCACTTCAGCCAGAAGAGTTTCTGAGCTCCAGGCACTCTCATGTCGGGAGCCCTTTCTGCAGTTCACTGAGGCAGGAGTGTCTATTCGCACAGTGCCTTCCTTCCTGCCCAAGATTGTTTCTCGCTTCCATGTGAATCAGCAGCTCTGTCTCCCTTCCTTTCGTAGGGAGGACTACCCAGAGGAATACTCTGCTCTCAAATTTCTGGATGTGAGACGAGTCATCATCAGATACTTGGACGTGACTAATGATTTCCGGAAAATCGGATCATCTGTTTGTCCTGTTTGCAGGTCCTCGTAAGGGTCTGCAGGCTGTTAAGCCTACAGTGGCAAGATGGGTCAAGGAAGCCATTGCAGCGGCTTATGTGACCGCTGGAAAGGTGCCGCCTATTCAGCTGAAGGCTCACTCCACTAGAGCTCAGGCGGCCTCGATGGCAGAGGCCGGGTCCGTCTGCTTGGAAGAGATATGCAAGGCGGCAACTTGGGCATCGGCCCATACCTTCTCCAAGCATTACTGCTTGACTGTGGCTGCTCGGGCGGAGGCCCGGTTTGGAGCTTCAGTGTTGCGGTCAGGGATTTCAATGTCCCGCCCTGGGTGAGTACTGCTTCGGTACATCCCACCAGTCTATGGATTGATCAGCATGATGATATGGAAGGTAAATTATGTATCCTACCTGATAATTTTCTTTCCATTAATCATAGCTGATCAATCCATAGCCCCTCCCAGATATCTGTACTGTTTATATTCTGGTTGCATTTCAGGTTCAAGTTTAGTCTTCAGTTCCTGTTCAGGAGGACTTCGTGTTCAATTGGATTCTTCAAGAGTTGAGACGAGTTTGTGTTACAGTGAGCTGCTGCATTCCTCTCCCCTCCGTTTTACGGGGCTGGATTGAGACATAAATTCTGCTGGCGCTCCTCCCGCTTCGTGCGGCTGTAGGGCAGCTTTGTACCCCTCCCGCTTCGGCGGTGTTAGGGTCAGTCAGCTCCTCCCGCGGTTGCAGTTGCAGGATAAGCCAGATCCCCCCGCATCGGCGGGGTGGTGTCCCTCCCCTGCTCCGCGGGGATGAGCTGGACGGATTCCCCTCCCCCACTTCTGTGGGGATGAGCTGGGCTAATTCCCCTCCCCCGTTTCGGCGGTGGTGAGCTGGGCAGAGTGTCCCTTTGTGGGTGTAATTCTCTAAGTGCTGAGTCCTGCGGATGGAGCTTTGATATCGACATACTGAGGAGTTTCCGGCAGCACATGACCACATATAGGGAGGCAAAAGCTTTGCTCTCTATCTCCACCTGCTGGTAGATGGACACAACCCACCGGTCTATGGATTGATCAGCTATGATTAATGGAAAGAAAATTATCAGGTATGATACATAATTTTACCATCTCACTCCCTCTGAGGTCAGTAATATAATTTCTGACTTAGGAATATGAACTATAGTTGCACAGTCTTGGGTGCACCATGGCCAGCTGCAGCATGGGAGTGAAGTGTGGATTTAGATTCCATCTTTCTCCCTGAACCTTAGCTATGCTGGGCCGTAAACTTTGGTCACCTTCATGAAGTCTAAAACTGCAGGAGAGTTCTTAGTGCTAGTACTTAGTTTTTGTTGCCCATGCATGATTAAGGCAATAAGGACCAAATTTTATAAATGGCACCTAAAAAATTGATGTCGAAAAAAAACCTGCACTTAGCACTATTCTATAAACTTCACCTAAAGTTAGGCGCGGTTTACGGAATATGCGTAGCGCCTGTCCTGTTGACTAAATGTATGTGTGAACCATTTTATACCAACTAAAACATGGTGTAAATGATCGGGAACATTCTATAACAGTGTGGGTAATTTTAGGAACGCCTACGATCCGCCCGTCCCCCCTCCCATGGCCACGTCCCCTATTGTATTCACGCCTTTACAATTTACTTGTACCACTTACAGAATACACTTATAAAGTTGTGCACGTAAATTCTAAGTAGTGCCGATTAGTACTAATTGCTTGCCATTAGTGGCGCTGATTAACTTGTTAAGCAATTAAGTTACATGTGCAAATCAACTATGCCCATTTAGTCACCGTTTATAGAATCCGAGGGTAAGTGCTCTATCTGAGCCCCAGACAGTTTGTTGGTTTTGATTTGTGTTTGAATATTTTGGCCATATACTTGGTTATAATTAAGATTTTCTTTTACAGGAAGATTGGCAGGAGAGCAGTGCTGCTCTGTTGGCTGGGATGGAGGTTGGTTGGTTGAATCCTCTAGTGGGCCCGAATACCACTGGAAGAAAGCATCTCAGGCGCACAAAGATATTATAACACAGCAGTGGGGCATCTGGAAAGATGGTGTTCGTCATCTGATGCTATAGTGCGTCTCTGCCTAGCAGTTATATAGCCGTTCTAATCAGACTTCAGATCACCCGAATTGTATTAATTACAATAATTTACATTGTAATCCCCTTTTTACCAATTGTTTTTTCCCAGCTGGAAAATTATGCAAGGTCAGGGCGCGTCTTAGCAAGTGCTGGGTCCCTATGCAGGACCAATTTGATGGGGCCCCACCCTAGCCCCACCCCCCCAGCTCCAGGGCCGGCCGCCGCTCCCTCCCAGCTCCAAAGGCCTCCCTCCCCCTCCCTCTGAATTTTAAGTTACCTCGTCACGTCGGGACGGGTTACAGTGCCGTCAGGTAGCAGCAGCAGTCAGTGAAAAGCGTGCGAGCTGCTCAGCGCTTCCTTTCCCTCGCTCAGCTCTGGTCCTGCCCTCATTTCCTGTTTCCATGAGGGCGGGACCAGAGCTGAGCGAGGGAAAGGAAGCGCCGAGCAGCTCACACACTTTTCACTGACTTCTGCTGCTACCTGCCGGCGCTGTAACCCGTCCCAACATCAACGCGAGGTAACTTAAAATCTAAAGGGAGGGGGGACTGGAGGTTGGGGCGCGGCGACTTCAGGCGCGCCGTACGGGGCCCCCTTGATGCGAGGCGGTTGCCTCGCCCTAAGACCGGCCCTGTGCAAGGTTGTATGTTTTCTTTGCTCACTTATCTGACCTAATTTCATTATGAGCTGTGTTTCAGACAGGTCTTCCTCACAGTTCAATTAAAGATTGCATTTAGTATGATGAAATTGAATTAGTCCCCAGTTGAGGGACATGGAGCACACCACCTTTCAGAATTTAGCAGATATACAGTGTTTGAATAAGTCTTCTATGACTGATATCTGGTATTCAGTATTGCTTCTCAGGGATCCGGGAATAGGACCATTGCAAGGGGCAGCAAGATGGGTGTCTACCCGTGATGTCAGGTTGGGGACATTATGCCTCCCAGTACTATCAGAGAAGTCTCTCACACAACCTCTGACATCAGTATCATTACAGGTGCGGAGGCTTAGCCAACTGGAACCATTCTTCAGGGAAAGAGAGGAAGTTGTTTCTGCTTCTTTTTTTCTCCAGCCCCTGCCAGACCAAAGGCCAGGGAATGAGGTCAGCAATCTTGTTGGGCTGGCAGTGTGCATTTTAACTCCTCTATTTTGCCCACTTGTAAAATGTTCTTATTGCACTCACATTTACAATAATGGCACATGTGTTTCTTTTACTTGTGAAATCTCACAAAAGTGGTTCATCGTTTGTACATTTCACTGACACGTTTGAGATGAAGTGAGAAAAGTGTGAATCTAGTTACAGTATATGAACACATTGTGTAAAGCTGTATTTTTTTTTTCATGTACAAACCTTGGTATTGTGGCATGGCCGGTTCTGGCATTTTCCATTTGCCTTTGTCGAACAGTTAAATTCTGTGCCAAGGGTTAGAAAATTCAGCAGTACATTTTTTGAGCTTCTGTAGCACATTGGTGTGTAATTTGACATGGAAAAAATCCCTCTAATTTTTATTTAACATCCATTTATTTTAAAAATGTTTTTTTTACAGTTTTATAATTTTGAGCAGTACAATGACAATCCCTACTCCCTGGCCAGCCTGGCTTGGAGATGTTGCAATGGCTTTCAGTCATGGGGGGGGGGGGGTGGGGGGGGGGGGGGGGGTGGGGGGGGGGGGGGGTGGGGGGGGGGGAAGACTTGAGTCTCTGCAATCACAGAAGGACCTCTGCTTGCTTGCTTAATTTAAGGTGCATATGTGCCATGCTGTGGAGGGGTGTCTGATCTGCTAAGTGTCATCAATGCAATGGCTATGTTACCTGGAAATCCTAACCCCCAGGTAACTATGAAGTTGTGTGCTACTGTAGGCCCAGTCAAAGCCAGTTCTGATTACTTCTTTCAGCTGCCAGCTCAAAGAAAATTGTTAGGCTAACAATTAATAATTTCTCTGTTGCTGTATCTAAATCATTTTTGTTTCATTTTCCAAACCAATTTTCACATGTTCTGGGTTTATCTCCTCCTGTTTTGTTTTCTATTGTCACACTTTTTCTTGCAGGTGCCTCTAAGGAACCCTCCCCTCCCCTCC
This sequence comes from Microcaecilia unicolor, assembly GCF_901765095.1. Taxonomy (NCBI): domain Eukaryota; kingdom Metazoa; phylum Chordata; class Amphibia; order Gymnophiona; family Siphonopidae; genus Microcaecilia; species Microcaecilia unicolor. The sequence continues at coordinate 1,595 of NW_021963710.1, read as the reverse complement.
CCATCATGTATCTCAATCCCTTCACTCATTTTTTTTAATCACCAGCAGACTTCTCTTGCTCCTATTAAACCTAACTTCTGACCCCAATCCCTCCCCCATATATTATATATATCCCTTTTGTGCACAGACTCCAGAATCACTGCAAAACTCTGGAACCTGGTTACTTTGAGACTCGTACTGGATTTCATATACTACCTTTCTGTGGTACAACCGAAGCGGTTCACATATATGCAAGTGCTTTTCTCTGGTGGGTTCACAATCCTAAGTTTTTTTGTACCTGAGCAATGGAGCCAAATTGTTATACCCACACTACCCCACCTCCTCAAGTCACTTCACTGGCTCCCTGTCTGCTTCCGCATACAGTTCAAACTTCTCTTACTGACCTTTAAATGCATCATTCTGCAGCCCCCCCCCCCTTACCTCTCCACTCTCCCTACTTCCTGCCTGTGAACCCCTCTCACTGGACAAATCTCGCTTGTCGTCCCCCTTCTCCTCCCTGCTAACTCCCGACTTTTGTTTCCTTTTCCCTCGTGGTACCTTATGCCTGGAATTGACTTCCTGAGCCTGTACGTCTAGCTCCATCTCTACCTGTTTTCAAATCTATGCTGAAACCCACCTTTTCATCACTGCTTTTGGCTCCTAGCCACTACTCAATTGCCCTCCCTTTGTTCCTTCTCACCCAGTACGTCCCCGCCCTTAATTGTCTTGTCTGTCTATTTTAGATTGTAAGCTCTATTGAGCAGGGACTGTCTCTCTCTATGTCAGGTGTTCATCGCTGCGCGCCTCTGGTAGCGCTATACAATTGCTAATAAAATAATTTAACTTGCCAGGATCACAAGAAGCCACTGTGTGAATCAAACCCAGTTTCCAAGTGCTCAGCCAACTGCACTAAGTTAGGTTACTCCCCCACTCTAGACTGAGTGAACAGTTACCCTTAGCACTGCTTGTGTCCTAGCCAATGAGAGGAACTGGTGTGTGTTAGAGAAGGGAAGTTGGGGTTGAGAGCCAGGAGATGGAAGATTGAGGGGGGGGGGGGGGGAGAGAGAGAGAGAGAGAGATTGCTGAGAAGGGGAAGAGAATGGAGTACAGCTGCCACTTATGAAGGCAAGAAATGTTAAGTAACAGTCAGTGGGAGGTAATCTGGTTGTGTCACAGTAGCCCAAATACAATAGGGCGAAAATGTATTCAAAATTTTAAATGTGGAGGAAAGATACTTTTTAACTGTAATCATAAAAACCACAGCAATACATTTCAGAGCTCAAAGCATGTGTTCCATAACCTCTAGATGAAAGTATTGTTTGAATACTGTTGCAATTCTGGTCACTGCATCTCAAAAAGGCTATAGTAGAATAGGAAGGTACAGAGAAGAATGATGAAAACAATAAAGGGGAGGGACACTTCCCTATGAGAAAAGGCTAAAGTAGCTAGGGCTCTTCAGCTTGGAGAAGAATGGCTGACGGAAGATAAGATAGAAAGCTAGAAAATACTGAGTGGTTAAACAGGTAGATGTGAATTGCTTGTTTACCCTTTCCAAAATATTAGGACTAGGGGGTAAGCAAAGAAGCTACTAACAGCAAATTTAAAACAAACTGTAG